>NC_024320.1:1546314-1571302 GCF_000523025.1 Cynoglossus semilaevis
AGTGTTTATCACCGGGGAGTTCATGCTGTGACGGTGTGAATCAGTCAACTGGGAGGTATGTAACACAAAATAAGCATCTCCCTCACTGCTGGGTGTGTGGTGGGAGGGAGGAAGCAAGACCGGGAGGACGCACCGGCGGTAGCGTCTCCTCCTGTCCTTTGTCAACCTTGTGAGTGGCTGGAGCACGGAGGTGTTGATACCAGGCTGCTCTCTGTCTATTCTTGATAGAATCGTTCATTGCACCATCTATAGTTTCACCCCTAACGAACAGACGACTGATGGTGTCGCACTCTCCTACCGCTTCCTTGCTATTTTGCGCGCAGTACTCCTCGCGTCTTTAGCCCCGGCGCCTTCCTGGTTACCATGATAACCTACATCCATCTGACAAGATGAACGTTCTGACTAAGGTATGATGGGAGGCCTTGTTCCCATCAGGCACCTGGTTTGCTCAGCAGCAGCAGCTTATGTTCTACCGCAATATGATGCTATGAAATTTCCGGGTCCAGCACAAGCACCCGCCGCAGCAATGAGTAACCTTTCCTCCTAAAACGCCTTCATTTTCCACTGCATTTCTGTCATTTGACGTATGACACAAGCGATAGTTTCCACAATTTGGTTTCATCCATTTAACCGTGCTTTCAGAAACGCCACATTTAACGAACAGGCATTTAAAAGCCACCATCACCATTAAAGAACCACCCAGGCAGGAAGAGCCTACTGTCGAGTAAGCAACTCTACGAATCCCTTCTCATTAATTAAACTTATGGCGTCTATACTACTACAGCCACTTAAAAGGCTGTAGACTTATTCAGAAATTGAATTATTACACTACAAAATAGCAAGGTGTTTTCTGAACCCATAAATGCTAATTAGAAGTAGCATAGAAGTACCTTCTTCAACGATGAGTAATTAGGTCCATATAGCCAAAAAACAAAAACAAAAAGCAAACCTCAAACTACAGTATAACCCTGAGTGCAACACAAAAGAAACATAAGAACGTGGAAATGACATTAATATGAAGGTAGCTATAGCTAAACGTTAGCTAATTTAAATTAAACTTGGTATAAGATGCCAAATAGTTAGCCTAAGGATGTCTTTAAGACATTGTTTTAAACTAGGTTTTATTTGTTGAAACAAAAACTACAAGATAATAAAAAGGTCCTAGACATGTTGGTAAATGGTAAACAGTAATGTAAATATTGTTAAAATGTATTCTAGAATAAGCAAAGTTTTAGCTTAAAAACGGACTATTACCTCATCTGCACAGCATGTATTCAGTGTTGTTCAGTTGTACAGATAAAGCTGCAACTTATAACTATGTACAGTATGTTGTATAAAATGTTTAATATTTAACTTGCTCCATTCAATACAGTATGTAGAATGAAAATTAATTTGTATTTAAGGAAACTTAAAAGTTCAAACTAAAAATGACTCAGTATCTCTGCAGACCCTGGTATTGGTTGTAAACCCCCTTTTAAAGACTTCTAGTGGTCATTAAAGTGAGATTTGAATCCATGGTCTCTCACGGGTCCAAGCAGGTGAGGAGAGCACGGGCAGACAAACACCTAGTGGTTTTGCTGAGACGCCCTGTTTTTATTGTCCCTCATTTGTGAACAGGGACAGAGGGCCTCATCTGTGTGTATTTGTTTCTAAGAAGGCTAATGAATTGATAATGTGCAATTTAAGTCTTTTACTGCTGCATCATGGCTATCAGGTGGCACTGAACGCTGCTGTCAACACAAGCTGTCTCTGCTCTGCTGCTCTCATCTGTCACTAAAACCAGCCTTTGACTCCAGCCCCTTTACCCTTCCTGTACGACAGAAAGGCTTTTAAAATGACTCTCATTCAGATTGTTGTCACTGAAGTTCACAAACATTGGTTGTTTACCCTGGATCTCAGGAGACGCTCTAACAACAGCCCTTACAGCGGTTGTGAACCAATCAAGGGCCTTGTTAACACAGGTTAATTAACAGAAAAGCAAAGGCCGTTGATAGAAAATGGATGCAGCTGAATGTTGTTTTTTTTTTTTTAAGGCAAGACCTTGCAGTTGGACAACAATTAGACATGCAGGTTTGGAACCAATTCTGCTTCATTATTCTATGGAATGATGAGGTTTTATCCTTCCGACAGGTTTTAGGACATTTTTTCTTTTTGGTGCTGTACTTCTGCTGGAGCCTAAATTTGCTGAAGGGAACTCCAGAGGGATTAATAAAGTGCTATCTATCTGTCTGTCTGTCTGTCTATAGGAACATTTATTGAATAAAGCCCACCGGGGGCATATCCTTTGACTTTACTCCCCAGGTGATAAAACTGATGTCCACTTGAACCTGGCTCATTTATGACAGTCTTTGAAAATTATCTTTTAGATTGTTCTTGCCCACCTGCTGTGTTCTAAAGTGATGCCAGAGTGTAGACTGTGCTTTTTGTGTGATTGTGTGATTTAAAAAAAAAAAAAAAAAGTTTTAAAAACACTTGGACATTTCATAGTTGTTGTGGTTTTACACATGACTCAGTTCATTTCCTGTATACAGTCTATGCTCTTCTGTTGATTACTCTGCGTGCCCTGGATTGGTCCACTACTGCCATTACACCTGTTGTTAGAGACGATGACGATGGAGTCTCCAGCTCAAACAACCAATGTTTGTAGTATCCAATGACAACAAGTAAAACTGTCAGTTTGTCCCAGAACTTATTGACCTTCCCTTGTACTTCCTATTGACATAAAACCTCAGTCTCATTGTCAGGAAAAGTGTACTTGTTCCCAAACTATTACATCTGAAATCATTCACCACTTTAGTTATTTTTGTCTTACTTGAGCTGCTGCCTGCAGCTCTGAGACCTTCATTAACACATTTGTATTCTGACAGGATGATGCGTCTAGCGTGCTGCACGGTGCTGCTCTTTGTCCTGAGACTGCTGGTGGGCTTGCCTTGGTACCAGGTTCTTCCAGCCATCAGCATATTCTACCTTGGAAGCGGGGGATGGAAGTCCATCGAGGTTTTTGCCAAAACCATTGGCAGGGACTTACAGTAAGCATGTTTAAGATTGTACCCTAACTGTTTAAGGTTGTGCCTTTGCTGCTGCAACTCTGAATGTTATGACCATGAAGTTTTGCTGGTCATTTGAATCATACAAAGGGCTAATTCAACACAAGCTATACATTTGGCTAATTGTTTGCTAATCATGGATTGTATTATTTTTCGTCAAATCTTTGCTTATTCTGAACAAATATTTGAGAATCAAAATAAATCAATTCAGCTATGCATTTTACTTATGTAGAATTCCAGAAGATGTTAGCATGCTAACCTCATTCTGGGCCTCTTACAGTGGCACATAGCAGTCATCTCTGTGCCTACATTCAACTATATGGGTAGAATTTAATAAAAAATATTTTCATATTTGTTTATTAGGTGGAAAACATGCCTGTTGCCATTTATGCTGGATTTCTAAAAAAAACCTGCAGCCAATGAACCTGTGTGTCTGGTCGAACAGATCCTGATTTTGCAGTTACTGGAACTGTTGCTAAACCAGCAGCCTTTTCCTGTTGTTCTTGTTTTCAAACATGAACTAAAATAGTTTGTGTTGTGCTGTGGGAGGCCAGATTTACAGTGTTAGGAAGAAATGCACACCTGAACACCTAAACTTTACAGACGCTGATAGCTCTGTTGGCTCTTTGTTCATGGACTTGTATTGTCTGAAGCCTCTGTGAGGTTAAATATTGACCTTACCTGTCTATGTTGTACCATGCTTGTTCCCTCACTGACTCACAAATTCCTACATGTCAATGTGGCGTAACAAAGCCCAGGTGCTTGTTCAAGGGTTGAAGGGATGTAGTCGCTGGCTAATGGTTTTCTGTACACCATAGCAAGTCACACTGAAAGAATCTCCTGCACAGCTGTGAAGGCCAGCCACAGTA
The DNA here is from genome assembly GCF_000523025.1 of Cynoglossus semilaevis. Taxonomy (NCBI): domain Eukaryota; kingdom Metazoa; phylum Chordata; class Actinopteri; order Pleuronectiformes; family Cynoglossidae; genus Cynoglossus; species Cynoglossus semilaevis. The sequence continues at coordinate 1,550,231 of NC_024320.1, forward strand.
GTGGCTTAGTGGTTAAGGAAGCGGACTTGGGTCCTGGTTCGGGTCCACCAGCTGCCAGGTTATCACTGAGGTGCTCTGATCATGGCACCCTGGCACCGTCCCCACACACTGCTCCCCCTAAAAGCTGCCCACTGTTCACTTTGGTGATGAGTTAAAAACAGAAGTCACATTTGGTTGTGTGCAGTGGTGTGCTGTGTCACAATGACAAATAATTAATTTTCACTTTCATTATGACAAAGTTTTCTTTAATTTGAGTCATTTATGGGAACTACAAAAATAGTTCTTAAAAATCTAGTCAGTGTCATTTGTTACACCAAATGTTCTCCTTTCGTTTAATATTTGACTCCATGTAATGCCCAATGAAGGTTCTACTCTCTATACAGTATAGAGTCTGTGGTTCCTGAGCACTTAAGCATCTTTGCAGTGGCTCCCTACGAGATCATATTTGAAATTTGTGAATAGACTAAGTCAGTGGTTCTCAATTATTTTCTGCCATAACCCCCATTGGGGACAGAAATGTTTTCACACGGCCCCCATTACTATTACACTATTACAGGTGATTGGCATGATAATACTGAAGAGTGTGTTGTAGGAATCAGTCATTGCCTGTATATTACTATTACACTATTACAGGTGATTGAGTGAGGTTGGCATGATAATACTGAAGAGTTTGTTGTAGGAATCAGTCATTGCCTGTAAAAAAAATATGCATTTTGTTTGTTTCTGTTTGATGGTAAAAATGGCACTTTCAGTGTTTAGTATTGCAGAGCCTTAGATAGGAGATTAGCGTCAGAGACAGACAGGAGTGTAATATAGATTCAAAGTTGTTTCTTCTTCCTGTCAGTGCTGCAGTGGTGTTGTTGCGGGTGAAGTTGAACGTCAAACGTCACCTCAAAGAGAAAAACACCATCCCCAAGATCTTTGCCGAAACAGTGCAACGACACGGGGACAAGACTGCGCTCATCTTCGAGGGGACGGGAGAAAGGTGGACCTTCAGACAATTGGACGAGTATTCTAACAGAGTGGCAAACCTGCTGCTGGACCGGGGCTTTAAGGTACAAATTGCCCAAGAAATCATTCAAAGTAATTATAAATAGTACCTTGTAGCGAGAAAGATTTCATGACCACAAACAAATGTATTTGACTGTTTTCTTTGTCGAATAATGTCTTTAATGCCAGTTTGTTTTTGGTTGTTGTTGTTTATGTCCTCAGGATGGGGACGTTGTCGCCCTCTTCATGGAGAACAGATCCCAGTACGTGGGGCTGTGGCTGGGCATGGCCAAGATCGGAGTGGAGGCAGCGCTCATCAACTTCAACCTGAGACTGGAGGCTTTGGTCCACTGTGTCACCATCTCCAACGCCAAGGCTGTGGTGTTTGGCTCTGAGCTGTGTGAAGGTGAGTGGAAAGTTCAAGAACACAAGAATATCAGCAGGGATATCAGCAGAATGTAGAGCTACGTTTTTTTGGCTACGTCGGTCACGTGCAAAGTCATAATAATACTACGATGAGACTTTATTTGTGTCATAATTGTCTGCTGATGTTGAGTTGGCTAACATTTAGTAATTCCTTAGGTAATATTAAACTTAAAAAAATGAGCTTTTTTTATTTTATTAAATTTTTTAAATAATTGGCTTATTCACTTAGTTATCGGAACAGTCTGTAGGTTACATTTAGCTCTGATCTTTTCGTTTAAGTTTTTGTCAACTTGCAAATACTTTTAGCTCCCACATGCCTAGTAAAATGCCTTTTCCATTTCTTTATTATTTGTACTATTAATGTGCTATGCCTTTAGGACACATTTCATATATATATTTGGTTCTATATATAGAGAATCTGGGCCAACTTGATCATTTAAGGTTGGTCAAATTGTGGCCGAAGAACTGAAGAATCCTCTTTGGTGAGGGGTGTACCATCTTCTAGACACCAAGTTAGTCCAGTGGCCTCCATGACCCAGAGAATCTAGACAGTTGTCTTTTTACTCTCTTAAAGCTGATTTTCATTTTGTTATTTTTATTTACCTTATAACTAGTTCACTCACACATTTCCTGAATGTTTTGAATTTGTGAACCTTTACTTATCCCATGTCCAATTTCACCATCATATAGCACACTTTTAGCTGTAAAGAAATTAGGTCATATGTGATAGATGGCTATGGTGTGTCTAGTTTATTCATGTTTTATATATATATTTATATATATATATATTTTGGTAAGTATTGTTTGCTATACATAACATTTCTCTGGTCTTACAGTGTATTTGAAATATTTGCTTTGTTTAGCTAGTTTTGGTCAGTTTGATATATCAAAAGTCCACTTCATTGATTTCTAGACAAAAAATATCAACATTGTATTTATGTTTCTTTAAAACTTTTAGCTAACCAAAATACTACTTGCAGTTTTAGCAGTTTAGCTAAGTATTAAGCAAAATTAGCTACGTTTGGCTATATTTGAGCAAATTTTGCTTTATTTCTTAGTTTGTTCTTTAGTCCTTTAGTAGAACTATCCCTTGAACTCACAGGGCAGTTATGATATTCTCCGGTGTTGTCGTGTTTCTCTGCGCTGAGAGCTGAATGGTGCAGGGCGATGGGAGTAGAGCTCATAAAAGATAGATGGCTTTTCAGGGAGGTGGTCCTCTTAGCTGTTGGTTGAGCTTAAAATGGAAAGTGGAGAAAAATCTCCCATCAGCCACCTGTGCTGTTCAAGGTCTAAACCAACTGGTAGATAAATGATAAGCTGGAAAAGATAAGTTGTTTATAAACTGGCACTATTTTATTAATGCAATGATTGACTTCCCAGTACAGAGAGGACACTGATCTCAGAGCAGTTCATCATCTTACCTGATGGTACTGCAATTAATGCAATGCAATTCTGTGCAAATCCTTTGAAAGTCACATATCGATAACTTATCTGGTCCACGTGGACTATGCAATAACTGATGGCTGATGCGATAACGAATCGTTGTTGTTGGTTGATACTGATAAATTGACCCATCAGTAGCTCCTCCTAGTGGATGATAAAGTTAATTTAAATGATAATTCCATAGTTTGTATTCAAGAAAAAAAATCCCTGTTCCCATAACCTTTTGTTTACATTGAGCTGAGGCTAAGAATTGCTGAGACTTAGGCCGGACAAAATCGGTGCTAAAAACGAATGCATTTACTTTTGGCTGCATTGTGTAATGCAGCTCTGCATTACTGTAATTCCTGAACATCCTGCAGTGAAGGTTTTGTACCGATACATGTTCTGTTACAGAGCTGAACTTATCATGACCTTTAGCTCAGATTCAAACGGTCCAATCTTCATAGTTTCCTCCCAGAATCTGCTAAATCTCTGCATCCTGGCTGGAGCACCACCCAGGTAAAACAATATGGGTTAAAGATGCAGCGTATGCGGAGCATTTCCCCACTAATAGCAGGATGATGATGGTGCAGTCGAAGTATTCTCCAGTGCTGACCCAGCACTATGGAGTAACGATTGATGGTCTGAACAGTCTCTGGACTAGATCCTGATCCTTTTATGTGTGGTGTACACAGTACATTTAAGTAATTGAACACTATGCCACCTGGCTACAAAACTGAAAGCTGAAACAGAACAGTGGCCTCAGTGATGAGTTGGCAGCAAAGGTTTTAAATTTAAACATAATTTCCACCCATGTTCTCCTCCTGTAACAACGCTTTAAAGTTTGGCAACAATTAGTTTTTACTCGCCAAATTCACTCATTTGTCTTTGTCTTTGGCTGCTGTAGCTGTTTCCGAGGTCCACAGTTCAATGGGGAAGGCGGTACAGATGTTCTGCTCCGGAGACTGGGATCCTAAACATGTCCCTCAAGGGACAGAGAGCCTGGAGCCCCTGCTGTCGGACGCCTCAGCCCATCCCCCTGCTGCTCGCCCCAAACGCTGCTTCACAGGTGAGAAACTCATAAAAACCAGAACCTGACCAACATGATGTAAAATTTCAGACCATTCCACGCCTTGATATTATATTCTAAGTAAAAAGTTCTCTGTTCTTTGTCCTAAAAAGCTACACAGAGATTTTTGTTGTTGTCAACAACCGTTGACCACAATATTCCTCTTTGTTGTTGTACCCTCTACTGTCTACTGTAAAATATGTGGACTCTGCCTGATTGCATAATATTAATAATCTATGTTTTCTCAGATATATTTTTGCTATTCTTAAACTACCCTCTGACTTGTATTTAGCTTTTTTTCTATACTGTATATTTTGCTAACTTGGAGCTATTTTCTGGGCTAATTTAAAAAAGGAAATTGGGATTATATATATATATATATATATACATGTATGTATATATGTGCAGTATGTATGTTTGTATATGGGTGACTTATTATCTCTTCCTATAAATTTGAACTACGCGTGTTCTCTGTTGCAGATCGCCTCTTCTACATCTACACATCAGGAACCACAGGGATGCCTAAAGCCGCTATCGTTGTGCACAGCAGGTAAGAAGGAGCCATGCAGCTAGAGAACAAACAGAGAGATACTAAACACAGCTGCCTCTGTGTGTCCATACAGTGTTTCTCTCTCTGTGTCTCTTTTTTTTTTAAACAACACTTGATTTTAAATATGTCTCTGCTTTCTCTGTCTTACTTTACTCTGGTTTTAAGGTACTACCGTATGGCAGCTTTGGTGTACTATGGTTTCAGGATGACGTCAGATGACGTGCTGTACGACTGCCTTCCACTCTATCACTCCGCAGGTAAAGATGTACACTGTTGAAAACTGTAAATCAGTTTATGAGTTACTGTAGCATCTGTAGAACTAACTCACAATTAGCCAAACGTTTACCTCTTCACAAGTCTAATATTTGTAAAATAATTCTATTCTACTTTGTATTATTAATACTGTATAAACTGTATGAAATGGCTCATTATTTCTCCTTCATTAGGATAGTCTTAATTCTAATAGTATAATTTTTCAGTCCATTGAAGCAAAATGTGTTTTGTGAGCTCCGTCAAAGCCAATGAAGTTGACTTGACTAGTTAGATTTTTTTTTTCACTTATATTTTGATGTTTTGTACAGAAATTGATTTTGAAAGGGCTTAGAACTTTTTTTTTTATACCTGTTTGAGTTCTAGATAAAAGATTTACATATATTTTTATACAAAGTCTTAGACATCTCTGTTTTCCACAGGGAACATTGTGGGAGTGGGTCAGTGTATAATACACGGCATGACTGTGGTCATCAGAAAGAAGTTCTCTGCCTCACGTTTCTGGGATGACTGTGTCAAATACAACTGTACTGTGAGTACACTCTAATTGTCACTTTCATGTTGTTCATTTGATTCAGAGTCTCGTGGTTTAATTGGTGTGTTTGTGGGTGTTTCCTTCAGATTGTGCAATACATTGGTGAGATCTGTCGCTACCTACTGAACCAGCCAGTTAAGGACACAGAACGGCAACATAAGGTGCGCATGGCTCTGGGCAACGGCCTCAGGCAGTCCATATGGGAGGAGTTCATGAATCGCTACAACATCCCACAGATTGCTGAATTCTATGGAGCCACTGAGTGTAACTGCAGTCTGGGCAACTTTGATAACAAGGTGAGAACATGACTAATCTGAGAAATTTATGAGTCTGTAGGTCAGAACCATTCAGTGACTCCCCCCCCTTCCCCCCAGCCACAGTTGTCCTGTGTCCCAGGTTTAGAATTCAGTATGAAGTCCAGGTTGCTGCTCCTCTAGGACTCTTTCACATTAGCACCAGAAGTGAAAGAGGCCAACCAGCTAACTAACAAGTGAAATACAGATAAGGCATTTCCTTAAACAAAGGAAATACCTAACTACAAGCCACACCCACCCACCCATCACCCTTTTATGATAGCAGCACTGAAGGGCCTGCAGTATTGTGTGGAGTTCTGTCTAGTTTAACAATGGGCTTCCTGATCTGTTGTCAGAAGTTTTAAATAATGATGCATAACAACATAATGAATGAATTCTCAGTAAACTGACTTTTATTTTTTGCCCTTTAGGTCGGAGCATGTGGTTTCAACAGTCGGATTTTACCCTTCATCTACCCCATCAGGTTGGTGAGGGTTGATGAGGAGACCATGGAACTCATCAGAGGACCTGATGGGGTCTGCATACCATGCAAACCTGGTACGTTAAATACATAAACTGAACATTATTTTAATGCCATCACATGTCCACGAATGGAAAACGTGCAAACTCATTTGATTGGTCAGGACTGACTCAGGCGCTGTCAGAACACCGTGGTGACACTGTTTCTCTCTTCATGTACAGGTGAGCCCGGTCAGCTGGTGGGCCGGATCATTCAGAACGACCCCCTCAGGAGGTTTGATGGCTACGTGAACCAATCAGCAACCAGCAAGAAGGTTGCCCACAGTGTCTTCAAGAAGGGAGACAGTGCCTATCTGTCTGGTTAGGGGCTTAGAACTACTCACACACACACACACACACAGACACACACAGACACAGAGAGACCAGTGACTCCCTGGTGTCTCTGCTCCTGATGCCCTTGGACCTCCCCTCTCTCCAGGTGATGTGTTGATCATGGATGAGTATGGACACATGTACTTCAAGGACCGGACCGGAGACACTTTCCGCTGGAAAGGAGAGAACGTCTCCACGACGGAGGTGGAGGGCACACTGAGCAGACTGCTGGACATGAAGGACGTGGTTGTGTACGGAGTGGAAGTCCCAGGTAATGTCTTCCAAGAAACTGACCCGGGCCTTAAGAATTGAATTTGGAATATGCAATTTTAAAATTATACTTATGTCTTATTTACCTCTAACTGTTAATATGTTAAACAACAAACAATACTACAATATACTAATACTACTAATATAATAACAATATTTGTGTCTGTAGAAGTTCTTCCCACGTTCTGTTTGAACACCTGAATGTCCCATAGGTCATGTAGTGTGCTGATGTCTTGGTTAAATAGTGTCCAAACCAACCTTATTTGGTGCATACTGCCACCTACTGTACTACAGTGTGTAGTCATGGTATGACCACTGACATTTTGAGATAACACAGTCTACTCCGTATGCCTTGATGCACAATTCGTTTTTTATTTAAACCAATGCAAATTACCACGCGTATACAACAATGATTCATGATGAAAATCCTTAAAAAAAAAAAACTGGAAAATCCCCTGCAGATCACACAACTGCCTCAAGTGTTAGTTGTTTTTAAATGTTATGGGCAATTTGTCTATAATGAACCAAAACCACAAAACCATGTATCAAATGATGTACAAAGATATCTCAGTAACAAAACTTTATAAAAAAAATTATAACATCTAACCAACATATCAGTCCAAAAATGTTATAATTGTGTGTGTGTCAGGCTTTACTGTGTAAATATTTTCCAGTATGCAATACTTGATTTGCTGATAATTGTAAGTTCACTCAGGACAATCATGCAATTCAAATCAATTATATATTTGAATCAACTGATGGTCCTAATAGAAACAATAGTGTGTTTCTAAAAATACATTTGTCTCAAGAGTTGTATTTGTTTGATCACAGGAGCAGAGGGAAAGGCTGGGATGGCAGCCATCGCTGATCCGTCTCAAAGCACCGACCTGGACAAGTTTGTGAAGGACATGGAGAAGGCTCTTCCTCCGTACGCCAGACCGGTTTTCCTCCGCTTCCTTCCAGAGGTCAACAAGACAGGTATGGCAACAAGACTGAAATTAAACAGAATGCATGGAGTATCCTTTAGGTTTAAATATTAGTCATACTGTGTATTTATATATATACATGTATATATGTATACACACACGTGTATATATACGTGTGTATATATATACGTATATATGTGTGTATATATGTGTATATATGTATATGTATATAAGACTGAAATTAAACAGAATGCATGGAGTATCCTTTAGGTTTAAATATGAGTCATAGTGTGTGTGTGTATATATATATATATATATATACATATATGTATATATATATATATATATATACACATATATATATATATATATATATACATATATGTATATATATATATATATATATATACACATATATATATATATATATATATACACATATATATATATATATATATATACACATATATATATATATATATATATACATATATGTATATATATATATATATATATATACATATATGTATATATATATATATACGTGTGTATATATATACGTATATATGTGTGTATATATGTGTATATATGTATATGTATATAAGACTGAAATTAAACAGAATGCATGGAGTATCCTTTAGGTTTAAATATTAGTCATACTGTGTATTTATATATATACATGTATATATGTATACACACACGTGTATATATATATACATATATACACGTGTATATATGTGTATATATGTATATATGTATATACACGTGTATATATGTATATATATATACACACACACACGTGTATATATATACACATATAAATACCCGTGTATATATGTATGTATTTATATACGTATATATAAATATATAAACGTGTATATATATATATATACACATATAAATACCCGTGTATATATGTATATATGTATATACATATATACACATATATATACACACATATATATATATATACGTATATATGTGTGTATATATATACGTGTATATATACACGGGTATATATACACGTATATATATACACACGTGTGTGTATATATATATACATATACACGTGTATATATGTGTATATATGTATATATGTACAATGGACAAAAGCTTGAATTATAACAGTCCTCCAGTCACTAGGTGGCAGCAACTCATACAGTGGTTTGTACAGATAATATCATATCATAATACCATTATCAGGTTCTCGATAGTATTTCAATTCGTGGGGGTGTGGGTTGGGGGCGGAATGTAAAAATGTCTCTCCACAAGGGGGGGGCATGACAGAACATAATTGAGAAGCACTGCTCTAATCACTCATGTCACCGTTTCATCCTTTTCTTGTTTGTTTGTTTCTTTAGGAACATTCAAGTTTCAGAAGACCGAGTTGCGCAGGGAAGGCTTCAACCCCAGCACAGTGTCTGACAGACTATATTTCTTGGATTCCAGCAGAGGCCGCTTTGTGCGGCTGGACGAGGAGACTCACCGCTCTGTGTTGTCAGGGAAATATAAGTTGTGATGAGCAACTGGCCGACGACTGCATTTACAGGTAACACATACATGCAGGTAGAAAGATCTCCTGTCAGCAGAACAGCCGAGTGAAAATCCTGGTCTGCAAATTTACACAAGAACACACACAAGCAATAGCCATATAAGTCAACAGATTTACACATTTACACACACGTACACATTCTCTTTCCAAACCGAGACTCCTGGAAACGCAGTAAAAACCCAGCATGCATGTACACAAAAGAAGAAAAACTGTTTCACCAATCCCACCTGAAACTCGTCCTGCTACCACAGCAAACACAGAGGAACCCCCCCAACAACCAGGTCGACGTTGAGGATTTAAGACCACAAACAGCACCTCTGCTGGTCTATCATGGTCTGACAAAGACTGAAGTTCCGCTGAAGAAGACTCTGCAGGAACAAAGAGCAGGAAGCAGTGCTTTCTGATGATTGGCTGGCATTACCATATGCCCAAAAACTTGAATCTATAAATACTCACAGACTTCACGGAGAATTTGGCAGGACCATAGATTGAGCACACACTCTATGTGACATGGTGGATGGACTGTTGAGACCTTGAACCCATTCTTTCACTGAAAGGAAAAAAACAGAAATTTGAAGAGTAGGCAGCCTGTTATCTTCATCTGCACCTTCAGCCAGCAGTGACGACCCCTCTGACAACTCCAACTTTCCAGATCACCGTTGTGTTTATTCCTGATGTTCATTTAAATTATGTGTTGTGTGTCAGAGAGCCTATGATTTAGACCAGTGCTTGAAACAAAACAGTTTAATTTAAGTGCAATACTGCAGTGTAAATGGCTGCCGCACATCACATTTGAAAAAAATACTTTTGAATGCAGTTAAACGTTTGTGTCATACCAAAAATATTTATGTTGTAGTGTTGCTTGTTTACATATTTATGAACCTATAATGAAAGTTGAATTAATTTATTTTGTAAAGCTTTCTTTTTTGTAGGCCAAATATTGTAACACACAAGAGGATAAGAGCTGCACAGATTTTTTTCCCAATCAGAGCTTAGAAAAAAAGGTTAGCAAACAAATGTTTCTTTACTCAGAATTCAGTTAATGTGTGATGAGTCATGGATTGAAAAAAAAAGATTTGACTTCAGTGTCAGATTTGTAGGTAGAACATGTGGGAAATAATTTACTTAAGGTTCTTGGGGGAAAATATTTAAACATGTAAATAAGATCAAGGGTCAAGGTCAAAATTCAGACTTAAGATTTATCTAGTTTCTAGGTTCAAGGTTCTAAGAATTCTAAGAAATGTTTCAGTGATCTCAAAATGAGATGTGACTATTGAAATCCAGTTTAACTTAAAATCATTGAAGTAAAATCTCTTAGGAATTATTTAAAAAAGATCATTGCCGCTCTTTTTCTCTTGGGTGTTTTTTTTTGTCTTTTTTTTTGTTTATTCAGCTGTTCAAAGATGAACTAATACAATCTACTGTAGCTGATTCAACCCTGGGCTAAACATATGGCTCTGTTTGGACACAGAGGTCTGCTCACCTGCTGGGCTGTCAGGCTGCGTCGCTGTGTGTTGTTTCCAAGTGAACTGTTAACCTGTTAATGGCTCTTCTGTACATCGTGTCCACCTGACTGAACAGAGAGAGAGAGAGGCACTAAACTTTTCTACTTTAACAGTATTTTCTTGCTACACAAGGATGTTTGAGCCCAACGATCCAAAGATTCCCAAACACGGAGCGGGGACTTTGTCATGAGGAACATTCAGCAAGAAAAAAAAAAGGCTGGGAAATGGAAGATAAAGACCCTGGACAGAGAACATGTTTTCTCTTTGTTTGTCTCTTGTGTATAGTCACTGTTGTGAGGGTGTTAGCAGCAGGAAGGGTGGTGTAGGTGACCTGAGGAGCGCGGTGCCTTACCGTGACGTCACATCCCAAATTTACAGGTGATGCACAGCGTCGCCATTGGTTTCCTGTCCACCTTCCATCTTCCCACCGAGCTTCTCTCTGTCATGTTTTTGCTTCAACGGGTTCCACGCGTTCTGTCAAAGTCAAAAAACGTACAAAACTGTAAGACATAGACCTTTTTTCAATGTTGTTAAAAATCAGTATCAGCACTTGGTGGTCTCCTTATTGTTCTTGTTTAAAGATTACATCTATTACTTTTTTCAAATCCATAGTAACGGCTACATTTTTGAATCCTGAAATCTTTTTCCTAAAAAGACAAGAAACTCATCTGTCCTGTTGTATGACACGTCAAATGCTATTTTGGACCAAATAAAAATGTAAAAAGTTTTCACAGACACAGGTAAATTTAAAACAACACTGAGAAAGGTTGAAAATCCTCATAGACACATTTTTACTTGTCCAACAAAAATTAATTTGGCCACGAGCTTGTTTTGATTTTATTTTTTTTTACGCTACATTTTAGTCTTTAAACATAGTTATAGTCGTTATCTTCATTGCAATTTTCCTCCTCGCCTCAAGCAGTGGTTCCTAAATGTTTTACAGTGTACAACCTAGGAAACAATTACCACCAGTTGTTGATGGTGAGTGTGGCTAACATTAAAATACAAATGAGAACGGCACTAAGAAAATAAATCTCTAATAGAATTATTATACTATTTCATTATTAAGGGAGCTTATAAACTTATGTGACTAAACTAATCTTAATGGGACTCTAAGCTCAGCCGTTTCACCGCTGGAGGTCGCCCAAGTACCACTGGTGATACACATGTCGTTTGAGAACCACTGCCTTAAACTAACTTTTCCATCCTCTATGTTCGCTACCTGATTGTTGGTCCTACCCTGGTCTAACTGGAACTAGGTGCAGTCCTAGTAAAGTGCTGAGCAGAGCAAATGATACAAACAGCTGTGGGATAGAGTAGTGGGGGGTGAGGAGGGTCTTCTACTTACAATGTCCTGCACACAAATACACTTAAGAGATTGTTTGTAAAAAAAACAAAACATTTTTGTTTTAATAACTCCCCACTCTCTGCATCACTAACAGTACAGCCGAGTCATTATTAGTATAGTTGTTATAAATGTCGGTGCGCTGTTAAAATGTTCTTCGACTGAGAAACAAATAGTTTGTAATTCTTTCCTCAGTTTGCACTGACCTACTCAGTTGACCTTGATGGCTGCTGTCACACTTCCGCCACTGTTCCCTTACGTTGGGACGCAGACCAACGACAGCCATTTGACGGGATACTGAGAAGCTCGTCGCCGCTTCCACTGTAGTCGTAGTGTGTCGTGAGCGCCCGTTCGTTCTTTAATGATGAGTGTGGACTGTTCTCGCGGGTGTCTGAAAAGGAAATGAGTGACCAAATTAGAATGTTGTGGAGAAATGCGTACAAATGTATTTTCTATGTATGGAAGGGAACACGATTCATTTGGCTGTTATGATGCTTCTGACTATAGGTTGCACTATTCGACCTTGACCACCAGGGGGCGCATGACTAAACAGCCCCCCTAAACAAGCACTCTGAATAAGATGTTTTCATTTTTGTTTTTATTCTTAATGACTTTAATTTATTATTATTATTTGTGGAACTGTTAATTATATTTCTGATTGTTTCACTGTATGAAGGTGTTTTATTTTGTTATTTTTGTTTGAAATCCAAAGTTGTGATTTTTTTTTTGTTTGTTTTTGTTTATTGGTTTGTTTAAAGATGCGGTGATTTGTGCATGAGTGGGAGACAATCACATTTAATCCCAAAGACGGGGTTAATTAAAATGCAATTGTTGTGTTTGGAATTAAATTGGTTGTGTATGTTCACCCAATTCCCCAACATCCTGTAAGCTAAGAGGTAGCTAAGAGTCTGTGGGGCAGTTCACCAGTTTGACCAGAGAGGGGCGCTTTACCTTCATTATACTGCTTCCGGCTACAGGAGCTCTCTCTGCACACCTCTCCGCATTTCCCAAATCGGTAGACAGGCATTTTACCTACAACATATAGAAATATACAGGTTTTGAGCACGTTAAGAACCAAAATAACATAAAATTAATTTTATGTTTGCATTTTACTTTTTAAAGTAATAGAAGTTTAAATCACAAACGGTTAAATTCTTCAACACATTTTTTACTCTTTGTTACTACTGATGGGAGGCAGTAAACTGTGACCAAGATGTGGGAATGAATTCAGTAAAAGAAATGTCTGTTGTTCAAGATGATATGATACTGTCAGGATATTGTGGATGTTTGTTTTGGGTCTCTCATGTTTGTCACTCATGGGCAACTTCTTTCACTCCTGTTTGTTTTGTTTCACGTTTGCTATGTGATTGGAAATGTTTTAAAAAAAGTTCTAGAGAGAGAGAAACAAGTGTAGGTGTGTGTGTGTGTGTCTGTGTGTGACTGTGGGTGTGTGTGCCAGGGAGGTGTGTGAGGTGTGCTGTGTGTGCAAAGACACACACACTGATGTCCTCTTGTCCACAGATTGTCACAGAAGGCTAGCAGTTTAACGTCATTTTCAAGGAAAGACAGGAAATCAGTGCGACAGGTAAACAATGGTTCCTGATAATAAAACCTATTTAAATTGTTCAATGTTTTCTGATGTGTGTTTTTTGTGTGGTATTTTTTTCTGGTTGCTCATTTTACTCATACGTATATCATTTGTTTTGCCAGCAGGAGCAGAACGACACAACCACCTACCCCAAAATTAACTAAAGTGATACATTCCAGGGGATCTAACATGTTTTCAACACATTTTTTTTATTTTTACATGTCTTGGGCACTAAAGAATTTAATTGATTTTTTAAAATCCTTTTAAATTCTATAATATTTTTTAACAAATTAAAAAAATCTTAAAATATTAAGTTTTTGATGCATTCACATCATCTGTTAATGCTACAGTACTGATCTGTGCCTTTTGAAACTGTTTGTACACCCCTGCCCTAAAAAGATTGTTTTTCGTCATTGCATCAAACCCTTGTTTAAACAGTTCACTGTAGGTTATAGTGGACTTTCCAGGCCCTTCTAGGTAAATGTATCAATATCACAATTAAGGGAAATGTTAACCCCCCCGTAAGTATAGGATCTCAATAGCCACTTAACTGTTTCCAAGTCAAACAATTTTTTATTTTAATTTAGATTTTGACAAGAGTCAGTACTGATTGCTTGTATGTTCTGGATATTTATTTACACTCCTCAATGTCGGCCTATTTTTATTATTTACACAGTCCACACCCCTCAAAAAAAACACTTTTTTACTGCCTTAATGGTTAGCACGGCTCAGAAAGTTGTATTATATTATTGATTCTATGAAAAAAGATGTCAAAAATCACATTGAAACAAAATGAGTTTTAAACCAAGTTAGACTTAAAAAAAGGTTAGTAAAACCCAAAAAGAAGTAATAAGGATAAGGATACTCCATTGATTATACTCATTTTACAACACTAAAGACACAATAACACGTCTCAACAGAAGATAATGTACTAATATTTAACCACCAACATAATGACAAACTGACATAAAAATAATTTCTTGATTTTACAGGATGATAGGGCAAAGACAATTAATAAAAAGTTCTTTCTTACAGCCCCAGCCTTCAGTGGATGCTACTGGTGTACTCCACTTAAGCATAAGGGAAGTATAGTAAGAGTTTAGGGAGTGTATTTAAATGATCTAAATAATTTTCTCATCACTATTTTTTTTAAAGAGAATACATTAGTAACCAAAGTACAAATCTCTCCTAGGTCTGTTTGGGGGTAGGTCTCCATATGTTGTGAAACGTTTCAGTAGTGCCTGACTGAGCCTCAGATGATGCCTTCTAACCACAGCTCACATGTGTTTCTGCACTTGTGGGCAAGTATAAACCTACTCAGAGTTATTTTAGAAGCTCACTACTCCCAACACTCAGCCACTGTTAACTGATGGTCCTGATTGGCTGAGCAGCAGGTGGGTGGATCAGGACAGGAAACAAACATTGCCTCAGGCTTTGCCACTCTGCACCCGTCTGTTGATCAGCTGCTCTTCACTTTAGGCTCAGGTCACTTATCCTTTCTCACCCTTTCAACCTTTATCTGTCCCGGCAGCCATGAGGACCACCGTGGTCGCTGTTGTCATGGTGATGGTGGTGATGGTGCAGGCCATCAAGCCTCTCAGGGATTTCGACCCACAGAGGGTAAGACGGATGCACAATGTCACACTTGAAACTTTGTCTGTGATTAATTTAATGTTATTCAAATCTAATTAAAAATAGCTGCGGGTCAAATTTTAAAATATAACAACTTAGCTTTGTTTGTGGGGTGGTTAGATGAGCTGCTAATTCTTAATTAGATACCTAGCAAAAAAAGCCTCCAGAATAACTAGGAGTGAATCCAGTAATAGAGAGAAGTTAGCCAAGCTAAGTAGTAAAAGCTAACAAAAATCCAGGATAGCAACATAAGCCTAACACAAATAAAGTTAGCCCAATAGGTACCATTTTAAATGAAATCAGCTAAACAAAAACCATAAAGGAGATAAAAGGTATGTGAAAGACTGAACAAAAAATTGAAAATCTGACATAATATTTGAAAAGTCTTTAGCTTTAGGCTAAAAATTGACAAAACAAATGGCCCCAAAAAATTTAAATTTAGCAATCCCCTTCATCGCTCTTGTTTATGTGTTCCTGGAACCATTTTGTTTGTTTTGTTTTTTTTAGTTGAGCCAAAGTTTAACAGCAGTCCACCTTAAATATACTGAAAATGTTTGTCCTGTGGGGACTGTTTGCAGGCACCCACGGTTTATTAGGTTTAGAGCTAGGATTAGAATTAGCGTCTCATTTGTGGAAAGTAGAATGTTAAATTAGCCATATATTTGTTACAGTTAAGATTAAAGGGCTGGAGAATTGTTTAATGAAATACGTGTGTGTGTGTGTGTCTAGTTTGCAGGTAAATGGTACCGTGTGGGTCTTGCCTATGATTCTCCCAGTTTTGCCCCATACAGAGACAAACTAAAGGTCTCCATGGGCACTATCACACTGACATCTAGTGGCAACTTTAACCTGACAATGTGGGACGCAACGTGAGTCTGTGAAAATGTACAGTCATTGTGATACTTAATGAAAGTAAGAAAATGTGATGACAATAAGAAATGTTTTTCTATTCCTCGTTGCCCTTGTGTTTGGTCTAGACCTTTGGGCTGCCAGGTGAAGTCCTACCTGTATGAGAAGACCAGCACACCAGGACTCTTCACGTACTTCAGCACACGTAAGCCACAGCACACTAAAGAGATATAAAGAGACAACAGAACATCATCAGCATATGGTTACAACATGACTTTGTTTCCTCTGTGATGATTTGACTCCCTAAATCAGCAGATGTCTGCAACTCAAGTTAAAAGTTTTGGTCAACAATAATATGATCAAGTGACCACATGACTGAAAGCCACCATGGTCAAGATCATGACATTTCAAATCACGTGTTGTCACAATTTGTTTATGCTTGATACTATTTCTCTGCTTATGAGTGGAAGAGGAAGTATTTGTTATTTTTAAGAGGTCAAACATAAGGCGATCAATTATACATTTTAGCTTTAATCTTAATTTTCAAATTTAGACTTATTCACCATCACAACTTCATTTGACACATTTTATGATTTACTTTGGAAGCCATCAAGAAATATGGGGGGAAAAGGGAGAAGAATGTGAATATAAAAGTAGGTTTGACAAAATATTCATATGTTAAAAAAAAAAGTTTACAAAGAAAAATGGCAAGGGAGGGGGGCTATGTCATATAGGAAATTAAAGTTTTCAACTTCAAGTTTGCTTATAAAATGATGTAACATGCACATAACGTGCACAGATAATTCAGTACAAGTTTAGTATGAATGTCTTAATTTTCATTTCTAATTTATTTTGTTAATTTATTGTAACATTTAACATCTTTTAAATTTTTAAGCTTTTTAAAAGCGGAAAAGAAATTGGCCAAAAAAAACCAAACTCTTCTTCATCTATTTGTCTGTACTCTACAGTATAGTGAAGAACACTTCACACTGTACAATAAAAAAAAGCCTTTATAGTGTTAGGGTTGACAAATACCATTTTTTTTTTATGAAAGATATCAATCATAACTTTGTATTTGTGTTCAGCACCATGTCTACAAAAAGTTCAGTTTTTTCATCATTTTTCATTTTGGTTCAGGCCATAACATGGTGAAGGACATCACAGTGGTGGACACAAACTACACCGACTACGCTCTGGTCCTCAAACACAAAGTGTTTAACAGAGAGTACACGCAGGTGGCGCTTTACGGTAAAAGATAAAGACACGCACACACACAAATGTTTTTCCTGCTTGTCATCACCGCCCTGATGTGTCTGAATTTAACACCCAACTCCTCACAGGCCGCTCTCCCAGAGTTAAACATGAGGTTTTCAACAAGTTTAGAGCCTTTGCCTTTTCTCGAAGTTTTCCTAGAGATTCTATTCTGACTCCACCACCTGCAGGTGAAGTGAAGAATTACATACACCATATTCTGTACAATAAGAAACAAACCCTTCAATACTCCAATGTTCACCTAAGGCTTTTTCCTGTCCATAGAGAACTGCCCGGCTTCTGGATCTGGGCGCTAGCTGTTTGCTACAGCGACACACGGAGACACAACAGCGCCATAAATCAATGATTAAACTGTGTTTCTGTAGAACTTCAGATTGATGTCCCGAATGAAGACGAGGCCCTGTCTAGACTATATTTAACCATAACAGGTCCTAAGAAATACATACCAAATATATAAAATATATACAAAATATAGGGAATAAACTTAGCAACGTTTAATAATTATTTTACTGTTTTGTTTTCTCTCAGCATTGTTGTTGTAACGTATGAGCATAAAATTATTTTTTAAAATGGTAATAAACCTTTGTGTGTGATTAAACTTTTTGAATCACATTTTACTTTTTATTAAGAATTATTTTGACTAACTTTGACTTTGACTAACATATTTATATTGGTCATGCATGTACAGTATTTAAATATATATTTAAATATAATTTTGGGCTAACCTAAGCATCATATTTATTAATGGATAAAATTACATGTATTATTTAATTTCTCCTTCCGATTGATTTTTTGACAAACTTGTGACCTCTTAGCTGCAATTTTCATTAATATATAATACAATAATAATAGCTATTATTATTATTATCATTATTATTGTAACTATTTACTGTGTGTAAATAACATTGGTTGACATATACTTAGTTTAGCTAACTTCTAGCAACATTAGGTTTTATTTATATTTTCTGGTAATCAATGCTGAAATATCTTTACCAAAAGCATGTACGAGCATGTATTTTACGTCTGCATGGGCATAATATTTCCAGCAGGAAATACACGACAGTACACAGAGTTTCTGCTGTGAAACAAACTAAGGCACCTCACAGCGTGGTCCTGGCTGTGGAACACTGACTCCACGCCTGAAAAACATTTAGTCACTCTTCACCACTGGTAACGATAACAGTTAAAACCACTGTCGACTGTGTTTGTTTTAGCTTCATACGCTGAACACTGACTCATGACATGATTTGTTTAGAAAAACACACACACACACACACACACACACACACACTCAAGGTCACAGATAGCAGCAGAACTAAAAGGCATTCTATTTGAGCAGGTGTAGCTGTGGTTCACAGTTTCTTCAGTAGGTTCATGCATGATGCACAGAACTATTGCTCTGGTTCTTCTCCTGGTCCTGGGTTCAGCCCATGACCTGACAGGGACTCTTCCGCCCCCGCAGGAGGCCTTTGACCTGGACTCAGTGAGTGACACCCTCTTCTCTCACTGTTTTATTTATCTATTAGGAAACAGCTGTGTTCTGTGTCTAGTGTTTTTGACTATACTATACAAGTCTATGTTTACTGTTTAAATATCAAATTTTTGCGCCAGTATATCAATAACATACCGCAAAACAAAACATGTGATTTTGGCACATCTCTACTATCTTTTGGCTCTTGGACCAGTTTCTAGACTAATAATTTAGGCTATTTAGGCTGTTTAGGCTATTTTACATTAGCTTAGCTAGCATCTTTTTTCTTTTTCTTTTTGGTAATTTCCCTAAATTCCAAAGGGAAAGATTTATCTATATGTAAAACGTGAACAGGCACGATATTCATTCTGTACTTTATGACACGTCTTCGTTTTTCCTCCAGTTCATGGGACAGTGGTATGAAATCGCTGTGGTTTCCACCTGTCCTTACTACATGCAGCGCAAACGTGCAAATCCTGTGATTCTTTCGATGCAGCTGCAACGTTCAGAGACCAACTTCACCATCACGACGGACACCTTCAAGTGAGACCCACGGTCACACACATGTAGATACACCTAAGAAATTGACCAACTGATCATGTGTACCTGCAGGAACGGCACATGTAAGCGATCGTCCACAGATTACATGTTGACTGACACTCCAGGAAGATTCTTCCACCACGTTGCCAGTACGTTTTCACACAGTCCTAACTCATTTACATGTCTACTCTGTTAAGTACATCAAGACAATTATTTATCAAGAATAATTATAATTCCGTTTTGACTCTTTATTTCTTGCACTTTCACTATTAAAAAAGAAAAACCAGACTGCCATGTACCACTACAGGGAGCCAAAGTGGCACCAGTCAAGTAATTTATCAGGATCATTTAGTCACATAAACTTCAGCTGAGTATACAGATGTACTTTTTACATTCATTTACTCAACACACATTGTTCTTACTGCAGAGTTTGGAGCTGATGTTGACACGACTGTGGTGGAATCCAACTATGAGGAGTACGCGCTGCTGTTTCAACTGAGCGTAGAGAAGCCATCATTAATTACCACCATCATAGACAAGCTCTACAGTGGGTGACCTTCCAACACTGACATTTTCACATATGCACATTTGTGTACAGAAACACAATCAGCAACTATGCAATGCTGGACTAGTTTTAACTCTGAATTTTGATAACTATTTACCTTAACCTATTTTAGACTGTCTTGGTTATTTTTGATTAACTGGAGGTTTATTATTCACCACTCTTCACTATTTCTGCTTTGTTTCAGCTGTGTATGTAGCTTCCATAACAGATTTATTTTCTCTTCTGCAGGTAGGACTGTGAGCGTAAGGCCTGAGGTCATCGACAAATTTAAAACACTCGTGAAACAACATGAAATGAATGCAAGTGACATCATCATGAATCAGTGGAAAGGTTAGTAAAGTGTTCATAAATGTCTTTACAAATTTACCATTGTCTAGCCATTTCCACCATTTCCATCTTACTGTCTTGCAGGTGATTGTTTCCCCCTCAACTAAACCAAATCCAGAGGCTAACAGTTAGCTTCAAGTGGCTGAATCCAAAATAAAATCCTACAAAAACCATGCAGCATGTGTTCATGTAACAGAAACAAACATTAACAAATCATTTACCCAGCCATCTGCTATGATTCTTGACACATTACACTATTTGTTACTAACTTTGAGCTGCTTCTTTTGACTTACTTTTGGATATGTCCATAATTCTTATCTTCCTGGCTTACTTTGTGTTGACTTTTCTGTCAGCTAGCTCTACCTATTTAGTAATCATCACTTTAACCTGCATGTTGACAACCGTTTGGGCACCAGTAATGCCAGATGACCTGAATTTGGTCATCTATGTAACACACTGACTGACACGTGGAGCAAAGGACCAGTTGGCTGGACTAGAGCTCAGGGAGTTGTGAGGGGTTCTGGTGCTTGCTTGACACACCACAGTCGTGCCAGTACTACGATTAAAAAAGGGAACCACCTGATCCCAAGGCAGATCACCTGTTCATCACTACAGGGCTCCAGAGAAATGTGATTATGAAAGTGTTTAACTGAGCAGAAATCGAACATTTTTCTTCTTAATTTTTTATTTTATTTTAATTTGGTAAGTGGGAACTCCTCTTTGGCAATGATGTATGCAACAATAAATTTCGTTAGCATTCCCGGAGCGGCGCCACTTTCCAGAGGTGTCCTAAAATAAAATAGTCTTGCATTTTAAGGCATTT
>NC_024320.1:1571402-1576222 GCF_000523025.1 Cynoglossus semilaevis
GCAGACCACACATACCGGCGCCATCTTGCCCGCCATTTTGTTGCTTAATGAGTATGCGTCTACTGCTTCTAAGTCTTTACTCCCATCAGCCACCAGACTGTTCAATAAAGAGCTATAAATACTAATATTCTTCCAACATACTACCCACTCATAATCTATGTATTGCCAAGCGTCTTATTTTATATATGCAGGGCCAGAGTAGGCCCCTTTTCCAGCCTGGGAATTTCATGCCCAAACCTGGCATAATTTGCAATGGAGGAGGAATTAGAATAAATGAAACAGCAGCTAGCTCTTACAATGCCATTTAATTAAGTTAACAGAAAACACTTCACTTTCACAATGATTTAAATTTAAAATCATATAAATATTTTAAAGGTAAAATAAATCTGATAAAGAAGAAAATGTATTTATCTCTGTACAGGAGCAGTCATCTGAATGATGGTATCAGATGATATCGGAATCGCAAATTAAGTGTTTGGACAATATCGGCTTATCGGATATCAGCAAAACGTCTGTATCGAACATTCCTAGGTGTTACACAAAAAAGGTAAAATGTAAGAAAAATGTTTTTGGCCATTGATGAATCTCACCACTCAAGTCCCCTGGTGGTCAGTTTGCCATTGCAATCCACACAGTCCAGGTTCACTGTTGTGAGCGACTTTATTTTACAAAGTTACAAACATTATCAAATCTCCTTGCCACGCCTACCTAAAGTGTTTCAAAGCAGTGCCCCCTGCTGGAGGGTTAAATTGAGTACATGCACACCTTGAATGAAGGCATTTGTTGTCAAAACTCACAACCAACAGAAGTTTGTGATTTTTAATTCTTCCATCATTTTGTCGCCATTCTACTCTTACTTATGTGTCTACAATATAAATATTTAATCAAAAAGCGAAAAATCTGAGATTTCAAAATCTCAGACATCTTCTAAGGGCAGTGTGTCATTTTTGAAGTGTTGTTTTGAAGGTTTCATTTGCTCTGATCCCGGTCATGATTTCAAATATCACTGTGCATTGATGATGTGTTGGTGTCTCTCTTCCAATGAGCCCCTCAATACAGAGGAGCGATGGCCCTGGTTCCTCTCTTTCAATGGTTTCGTGGCACTTCTTCAGCTCTCCAACCTGCCATTCCTTCCAGAATCTCTGGCCTTTCTTCTTCTGCACAGAGGAGACTGCCAGGCCTGCGAGAATGGTGCTGCAGAAATGCTTTTGAGGAACCCCTTTCTGTAGAGTATTAATAATAATAATTAAAGTATTATGTCCTTACTGGTTTGGTAACTTTAGCTTTGAAGAGGCTACTGGGCAAGACTGACTGTGTTCAGTGGCATGATGTGTTCTTATGTAAATGCTTTTCGACCTCTCCCTGGGGAGACCACACGTCTGCGAATCATTTTGTTCTGTTAATGCCTCGGTTTAAAGTATAAAATTTAAATAAATATTCTCAAGTTCAGTATGATTATTTCCTTTAGTCGAGGCACACACAGAATTTGACCATTGCATTTGACCTTTCCAGTACACATTCGTAACCATTGGTGTCATATTTGGTACACAAGATTCAGGTTCTAAAGGGAAAACCTGCTTCAAGTGTTCTGCATTTTGTGGTTACATCATAATCTAGGACACAAAACCAAGTCTGACGTATGCCTGGGAGCATCAATGAAGGGCAAAAACACATAAAACACACACACAAAAAAAGCAAATTTGGGAATTTGAATTCTACCAAAAAATACTTTAGTACTTAAACAAGGAAAATATTTAGAGAAATACCTTCATTTATGATGATAGTGATTATTATTATTGTTATTGTTGTTGTTATTATTGTTGTTATAGTAATTTGTCTTAGAATGCGTTTACTGGTGTTTACCCTGTAATGAATAAATAACCACACAACATCATCTTAATAAACAAATCATCATAAATAGAGTAGCATGATGGGAAATCTTGCGTGTCACAACGCTGCAGGACTGACAGTCCTCAAGTAACTTCTACCAATTACGCAGGCGTGCACCTCTGCCGCATGTGTGCGCTCCTGATAAGACAATCTGGGGCCGCAAAACACAAGCGTCCCAGCTCGCTCGTTGGCCACAGCGCAAGGGATCCGCGGCCGTGTGCGTGTGTGACACTGTCTCTGACGTCACCCAGAAGTGAAAAGTCGGGGGCTTGACCAGAGTAAACATGAAAACAACCACATTCGGGTCCACGCCTTTAAAACGCTGGAGGCGATGTTGTCCATAAATAAAGGCTCAATGACTGACGGCTGAACGCGTTGTGCAGCAACAGCAACAGCAGCAGCAGCAACAGCAGCAGCAACATGGAAGAAATGGACACTGACCACAGCACATACCCTGATGACGGCAGGTTAAAGACAGAGCTTGACGAGAAGTAAGTTTATTACATTAATATCAGCGTCACCACAGACTTCCCAGGAGTGAACGGTCAAAACAGACTCGTTGCTTTATGATGATTTTTTTTTGTCGTTTTTATCTTCATTTTACATTTGGTTGTGATGGTAAAAATAACTTATAATAAAATAAAACACAGATGTGTTCTTTCATCTCTGGTTACGAGGTACTAAATAATTCAAACACACTGAAACAAGAGGCATCAGGCTCACTCCCTCCCTGCCAGCCCTGTACTGTATACACATGTATTTACATATACTTTTTTACGTGTCAAGAAAACAGATCGTCTATGCAGAACAGGAGCCCTGCAGGTAAATTATTTACAGCAACTCTATATGGATGAAGTGTCAGTGGGCAGAGAGATGGGCCTCTGTCAGGATGTCACTGATCAAAGGAGCATCTGAGAACAGACACAGTAGTTGATGATAACATCTCCAGCCTCCACCCCTGCACGCTGTGACCCTTACCCTGATATTCCACTGGATGGGTTAGGGCTGCGGCTCCTATCTATAGTCCACCAGGTGTGTTACGGCAGGGACGAGACTTGAGGAGCAGTTCACTTTAAGATTCAGTGATAAACAGACAGTATAAACAAGTAAACAACAAGCCCTGGCTTATTTTTGCTTCTGTGAAAGAGCGCTTGTGTGTCTGGTGGTTTTCCACTCCACTGACTGTTTGACTTCTGACCTGGTGTCACTGGAATGGACATATAGGGTTGTAAATTCTGATCTGCCGCCGCTGAGCCACAGCTGGACCCCCCGCTCAGCCGCAGCCGGTGGAATACCTCTCATTGATTGTAGTGGCTGCTAAATGCAGCAGTAAACCGCAACACAACCACAATGCAGCCGCAATGCAGCTGTAGAGCATCCTGTGGAATATGGGGTTAGGGAGGTCTGGGCTTCACAAGTGGGCTCCATCCTGCGACGTATTTAAAGAATGCAATTAAACCCGCCTGAAATTCTTGAAGAGCTAGTAGACTTCGTCAGTTCAGACAGAAGAATGTGATTGTCCTGAAGTGGACCAGTAGAAGTGTTTGGTGGTGTCCACCACTGTCTTTTGTAAGCTATCTGTTTTTTTGTTTTTATTTTAACTCAAATTTGTAACTCAAAAGACAGGTTCTTCAGTTAAAAGCCAAAGATGTAGAAGTGATGAGTCTAAGGGGGAAGATCGGGATCAGTTCTCAGCGGATTGAATTTTTTTAAAACAAATCAGTCAAACAAGTCAGCCACAGATTGAGTAAGATCCCTGTTTGTGTTCTCTGTGTTTGCTGACAGGATTTTCGTCAACAGAAGTCTGACACTGGAGGACATCAAATGCTACGGCTTTGACATGGACTACACTCTGGCGAGTATGTCCTCACAAAGATCATGGTGTCACAAGACCGATCAGCAGGACTGATACGTGACCTGATGACTTCTTCACATAGTACCAAATTGTTCAGCTGTGTTTGTTTGTTTGTTTTCAGTATACAAGTCTCCAGAGTACGAGAGCATGGGCTTCGAGCTGATCAGAGACAGAATGGTTTCCATTGGTTACCCTCACGAGATTCTGCGTTACACATATGACCCCAGCTTCCCCACACGGTCAGTGGACTGCATTTGTAGGTGACACAGTACAGCCCGGGTTTTGACTTGTTGTCTTTGTCTTCCACCCCGTGCAGTGGCTTGGTGGTGGACACCACATATGGGAACCTCCTGAAGGTGGACTCAAACGGGAATATTCTAGTCTGCAGCCACGGCTTCTCCTTCCTCAAAGGGTAACGGCACCCCTGATTTACAGCATAGTCCTCATATCTCCTCAGGAGCTGGGTGTCTGGTAGGCCACCTGGAATTTTACTCCTGCCTCCTGGGTGAAAGGTCAACTACCAATCTACAGTCTTTGAATAGCTTTTAAATAATTACATTTAATGCTATCATTATAGTAATAGTGGCGCTTTGGCCCAGAGTCAATGTCTCTGTCATTGGTGTTGAACCCCAGGGTTCACCTCCTGGGTGAAGATTGAATCCCAGTTAGGGTGGTTGGTACCTTCCAGTGGACTCACCACCCACAGGAAGGTTCAGGGGGGTTGGTACGGTGACTCAGTGGAGCTGCCATCGACAATGCACCGAAGTAGTCAAGTTTCACTGGGCTTTCAGCACAGAGTGCATCGTCAACTAAATATAAAATTGTGTATTGTTACACACTGAACTGAGACCACCGTATCGAAACGTTCAATACAGATTAATGTCTTGTTGCACTCTCACTTATATACTTGAAATTCCAGTCCAGTTGAAATTCCAGTTCTTTATCTGACCTGTCACATAAGAGTATTTGTAGTAACCTGCCTTACTGTGTGGTGTACCTCAGGTTTTCCACTCAGGCTGCATTAATAGTTTGTCATATATATATATATATATATATATATATCTATATATCTCTA
>NC_024320.1:1577349-1580315 GCF_000523025.1 Cynoglossus semilaevis
TCGCCCGCCCCTCCCCAGGGAGGCCCACCCCCTGCTTGAGGAGTCTCGAACTATTGCAAAATGTTTCTTGTGAGTGCTCAACCAAGGACTGGCGTCCAATCAGTCGTACGGCATAGGGAAGTCACGTTCTCTGATGCCAAAGCAGCTGCTGAGTTTGTTACAAACTTTTAGTGTTGAATAAATTAAAGTTTTAGATGTTTAGCTTAGTTGGGGGGGGGGTTAATTTAATGAATTAATAGTATATTTCTGGGGGGCTGGAACAACTTAATTGGTTTTTAGTTATTTTTAACGGGGAAAATGCAATCAAGATACGAGCGGATCAACAGACGAGTGCTGTTGTGGAACAGGTTAGACTCGTTTCTCGGGGGTCCACTGTATACATTTTTTCCGCCCTGAGCCTCTGTCGATGTATGACACTGATATCTCTTTGATGTTGTCGTTACCTTATTAAATTTCACTTTCATTTTTAGGTTTGTTGTGTTGATCACTGTGATGTTTGGCTGGATAATGGCTTAGGTTTTGTTTTGAATTTGACGATTTGGGGTTAACCATTTATTTCTTTAACGATCCAGCCTGGAGCTGAGAAACAGTCGTGGCGTTCCTTCTTTGACCTGATCGTCGTGGACACCAGGAAGCCTCTGTTCTTTGGAGAAGGGACTGTGCTGAGACAAGTGGACACGGTACGAGAGATGTGAAAACAGTGGGACAGTGATGATGTCAACACTCTGCAGCAGCAGCAGCAGCAGCAGCAGCAGCAGCAGCAGCAGCAGCAGCAGTGCTGATAACTTGTTTTTTGTCCCATCACAGCACACAGGAAAACTTCGGATCGGGACTTACGTGGGTGACCTTCAGAACGGGACTGTGTATTCAGGAGGTCGGGTTCTAAATGTTTAATAATGATTTCATTGTTAAGTCAAGTTTTATACTCATTGGATCAAAATGTTGTTGTTTAACATTTTTATAAAGACAATTCTTTGCTTGTGTCCTTCCAGGTTCCTCAGACATCGTGACCGACCTGCTGAATGTCAAAGGTAAAGACATCCTCTACGTGGGGGACCACATTTTTGGAGACATCCTCAAATCTAAGAAACGTCAGGGCTGGAAGACGTTCCTGGTGGTCCCAGAGCTCACCAAGGAGCTGTGTGTGTGGGAGGACAAAAAAAGTAAAAGAAAATACTTTTATTCATTAGCATTATTTATATGTTATATATTTTTATACATAGTATGAGCAGTTCCCTATTTTTCTTTTAGATTTGTTTGATGAACTGAAGCATCTTGACATCTTCTTAGCTGAACTTTACAAGTGAGTGGATGTTGTTCTGTTCATTCATGTCATGTTGTACATTTGACAATTTTTGAATAGTTCTTAAGCCTTTCTGATCATTAACAATACTAGACCTCAACAAATGTTTCATATTACCAGAAATATGTCATATCGATAGGAATTATTATGGGATTTTGTTATCGATAATGAAAACGAGATAACGCAAAGTCTGGGCTTGGCCCAGGTGATGAAAAAAAAAATTGAATAGAAAGTGAATCACGGTCATTGTGACGCAGCACGCCGCACACTCCTCTGCCTTGAACCCAGAGGTTCTCAATTATTTTGAGCCACAACCCTGCAAATTGAAATACTATTGAGAACCTGATAACATGTATATTTTTATCTGCACAAACCACTGTATGAGTTGCTGCCACCTAGTGACTGGAGGCTTGTTATCATTCAAGCATTACAGCAGTGGTACACTTATGTCCAGTGTGCCATATTCCACTGGAAGACCCTCAGACCCCCCCGGCACCTCACTGCGTCGCCCCACTATTTGAGAAGTACTGCTTTAACACAAACAGCTATCACTTGATATCGGAATCGGAAATTAAGTGTCTGGACAATATGGGCATATCGGATATCGGTAAAAAGTTCATATTGGACATCCCTATCAAATATATAAAAACATCATCCATCCATTTTCTGACGCTTATCTGCGGTGGAGGAGCCTCTCTACTCTGAGTCCTCACCCGGAGCTCTGGACTTCTGTGGAGGAAGGGTCTGCAGCACTCCACCTGTCTGTCACCTGTTCCATTCTCCCCTCAGTAGTGAACAGGACCCCAGATACCTGACCTCCTTCACTTGGTGCAGGATCTCCCTGACCAGCAGAGGGCACTCCACCCTTGTCTGAGGAACATGGTGTCTGATTTTGTCATCCCGTGGTGAATCCAATTCCCACCAGGGATGGATCAGACTAACTGCCGGTGAGGGATACCAAGCTCTGACACCGGTCCTAACAGGGACCGATCACCCTGTATTTGGGGGTCAGGTACCCCATACTCCTGAAGCATCCCCCACAAGAACACTCCAGGGACACGTTCAAGTATACAAAACACATTAAGACTTGTTGACTGAACTCTCATGCACCCATGGGACTGTGCTGAGGGTGTCCAGTTGGTCCACTGCACCACAGCCAGGCTGAAAACCACACTTGGTTTCCTATTTATCTCTCGTCTACGTAAATATAATAAACAATAAATAAATAGCATAAATGAATACAAATTAAATACATAGATGAATTTGCTTTTTCTAACCTTCAGCCTCTGAGAACTAGTCTGACTAATTTCAAGTAAACCTTAACCTTTCACAACTTTTTGGCTGTTTCACATTTCTTGGCTTGTTGCATAGTTTTACATTTTAAAAATGTTGCTTTTTTTAACATTTCCTGCAAACTGGCAATAATAATTAACAATTGTGTCTTTGTTACTTTTTCAATGTTCTCGGATTTGTGAGTGAAAATCAGTGTTAAAAAAAGAAATAATCCTATTCTTTCATTTCTATCTGAAGAAATGAATTTAAAATTATTGCTCAAATCCGTTTGCCTCGTGCAATTTTCCATTATCTAACGTGAACTGTGCATTGCTTTTGCCACTAGATGTCGCACTAACACGGGCTTCTCACCATTAAAAAACTTCCTCTC
>NC_024320.1:1580347-1595938 GCF_000523025.1 Cynoglossus semilaevis
GCAGATTATTAAAGCTAAAGACTTATTTACACAAAACAGTTTGGTAATCATTTTATAGTCTGGATTAACAAGCACGGGCGTTCAATAGTGGGTGAGTGACTAATAATAATAATCCGGACACTAATGAAGTTGTTTGTGTTTGTGTTGTGAAGGCACCTGGACAGCGGCAGTCGAGATTGTCCAGATATCAGCACCATACAGAAACGGATGAGGGTGAGTCTGTTAACGTTTTCAAAGTCATCATGAATTTTGACCAGAAAGAATATTTGAGTTATTGATTTGACTTTTTTTGCTTTCCTCATGCTTAACTTTCTTAACAGTTTAATTATTGGAATCAAAAACTGCGTTACCTTTGAACTAAAAAGTAGCAGTTTTCTTTAAATTTTTAGTCATTACAGAATTTACAGAATTTTTCTTTCTGACTAAAGGATTTAAGGTTCATTTGTGTATTATTACAAAATTTGACCAAATCCACAGCTGAGTAACTAAAGATTTTTAGAACACTTTTGTCCAACTTGTAGTTATTTCTGTGCTAACTTTTAATAAAGCCATTTGTTTTTTGATGTGTCAAACTCAAATCCACAGTTGCCCAAAATTAAAAACTGGGACGAAGTCTTAGGCAAAACCTAAATTTTTATTGAAAAATTAACTGCAATTAGAGCAGGATTTGTAGCACTGTAGCTAATGCTACAAATCTTGCCTGTATATAGTGGCTATATAATGGCGGGCCAACTATAGTACACATTTGACATGATCTCGCAGGACAAATATAGTCACACTGCGGGCCAGATTTGGCCCGTGGGCCTGAGTTTGACTCGTGTGCATTAGAACGAGCTGAAATGTCCAAATTTTTCAATAGCGAGCTAAAGCTTTGTCTGATGTCTGATCGTGGTCATGAACATCCACAGAGGAGAGGAGATGTTTGTCTAAGGTGACCAGTCAGATGTCGACTGTGTCGTGCCGCCTTGTGTGCAGACCGATTGATTCTGATGCTTTTGTTCCCACCTGCAGGCGTTGACCCAGAAAATGGACACGGCCTACGGTCAGATGGGCAGCCTGCTGCGCAGCGGTGCCAGGCAGACACTGTTCGCCAGTCAGCTGATGCGTTACGCAGATCTTTACTCGTCTACCTGCAGTAACCTGCTGCACTACCCCTTTAACTACCTCTTCCTGGCGCCTCCAGTCTTGGTCAGTCTTTTCTTTATCTTTATTTTTTATAATGTCATATGTTTTAACATTACACACACCGAATTCTACCGTAGTCCTATAGGTGGACCAGTGCCGGTCTGTAGGTCATTTACTTTTGTTTTATACAGAAGGAAACAAGTGATCATGTACCTCGAGGAAACTTGGGGTGGTGGTTTTGGTCTGAGTGACCGGTTACAATGTTGCATTTTAAGGTCACTGTGCAGGAGATGCAATTCTGACTTTATACATTTCTCCAGAAACTCAAATGCCTTGCTTCCTTCCTGTCTCCCAGGAATCCCCAAGATTTCTAAATCTGTTAATTTAGCAACAATCAACTGTTGCTCCTTCCGAGCCTGAAGCATCCTTTGCGTTAACATTCCTTTGCTCCATCTCAGCCACTCGGTTCTCTACTACCTCAATCCTAGCATCTGTGTTTTTTACCCTGATCTCGCTCAGTTTCTAGTTAAGTTCCCCAGCTCTGCCTTCATGTCTCTTTTGAATACCTCACAAAATTTTTCTTCATGTCTAAGTATCCTGATTTTATGTCAGAGCAGATAGCATCTCTGCTGACTTGCAGGACTTCCATCGTAGTTAGCATATTAGCGTCACCTGCATCGACGCCTCCTGTCACCATATCCACCTAATTCTCACTATTTGTGATTTTACTTTTTTACTTTTCATAGTTTATATTTACCACTCGAACTACACTTCTAACCCATTTGCCGTCACACCCGGAAGTCAGTTTTGCGGAGCCGGTACTGAACAAAAACTCAGATCTCTATCTCCCCTACTGTCTGTTCATCATCACTTCATTTTCTCGTTCAGATGCCACACGAGGTTGGAGCCCAGTCTTTGGACTTGGCTGCATCACAGCTCTCTTCCAACAACAACCACACCATCAGAAACTGAGGTTTGAATCGTCATGATGTCATCGTTTGATTTCATTTCCTTTTTACTGTCTATGTGTTCCAACTTCCATTGGTCTCATTCAAGTATCCCCTCAAATGTTCATTTCAGAAATGGACGATGAGGATGACATTTACTTCATTTACACAGGTTTCTCTAGGTGAGGAGACAACAGTTCCAGGTACTATCCTGAGGGTCCCTGGTGCTAAACAGTCATTGATTCATGGAGACCTGTCTTACTATGGTTATGATATTTTAGCATGGAGCATTAAACTCAGTGCAGCGTGTGTACCAATTTTAAATATTAGTCCGTCTCCAGTTGCCTGTAGAAAAAAAACTTCCATCTCCTGAAGAGTTTAAAATTCCACTGGTGGATGCGCACAATTCTGATTCTTTTGCGTCAAACTGGCCCAACTTGTTCCCCATGTGTTGTTACATGTGCTCAGGCACGAAAACTTGATGACTTTGGACACTTTCATTAATGATCTGGATCCACCAAGGGCAACTGCTGATAGTAATTGAACTGTTTCTGTTCAGCCTTTGTCACGTGCTGTGAACAAAGACGAGCTAACTAGTACACAAAAAACACTGATGTGACGCTGCCATGCTCTTTAAATACAACCTCGAGATACGAGTGTCTCGACATACGAGTATTTTCGAAATACAAGCAGGGCTTTGAGAATTTTTTTAAAGATACGAGCACGCTTAAAGACACCAACGCTAGGTGGTCGAGCACTCGGAGCAGCTTCACGTGTTCCTCGACTTCCGTACGCATCTCCCGCGAGTCTTCCGTATTGTGTTTGCGTTATCTACGTGTTTGTCGTGGATTTTCTGTCTATTTTGTGCAGTACTCTTTATAATAGTGATGACTCCTAAAAGTTAAGTTAAGTCTAAGTTTATCTAAGTTACGTAGTAGTAAGGTACGCTACGGAATCAAGTGCCAACTCTCTTCCCTCCCTCCCTCCTCCTTCATTAC
Organism: Cynoglossus semilaevis; assembly: GCF_000523025.1. Taxonomy (NCBI): domain Eukaryota; kingdom Metazoa; phylum Chordata; class Actinopteri; order Pleuronectiformes; family Cynoglossidae; genus Cynoglossus; species Cynoglossus semilaevis. The sequence goes on from NC_024320.1 coordinate 1,583,418, forward strand.
CCACTACTGTATCTTCTGTCTCGAAGGTAAGAATTAAAACCACATTTTATTTTATATCACAGGAATCCTTATATACTATAGTTTTTTGTGTGTCTGTCTCAATATCAATTAGAAACATGTTTTTTCCATCGTTATTAGCACTAATAAGAGAGTTTTTTAGAGGGCCGGAACGGATACATTCGTTTTTTCTGTTATTTCTTATGGGAAAAAAATGATTAGCGATACGAGCACCTCAAGTTATGAGCTCAGTCCTGAAACGAATTATGTTCATATCTCGAGGTTTCCACTATATGTCGATTTTTTTTTCTAAAATCATTCTGTTTGATCCAACATTTCTTCCACGGGGGAAATGTTTGATGTTTGATGGGGAGGTGTAGTGACCCTTGGACTGTCAGACTTTCTCCTTCAGGAGTGTCTGTGTTAGTGGTGTGTCAGGTGGGAGCAGCTACAGCTCACCGTGATTGGTTCACAGGAAGAGGCCATGAGTACAGAACCCTCCCTAACCTGCACTCTGGGCTTCCTCCTCACCTCTCCGACCCAATCCTTTGACACTGCCATTTAGTATTGTCGCCATTTGAGAATATTTAAGCAATAAATAGTATTAGTAAATTGTTATTCATCTTTAGTTTGTTGTGTTTTTTTTCCTCTGTGGAAAAGTTAACTGCTACACTTCCAACAGACTTTTTATGTTGGTTTTCTTTGGAGAGATGAGGTTAAAGCCACACATGTTCTCTGGTTCTCCCTGGTTCTCCTAGGCCAGGGACAAAACAATCAGTCCTGGTTCCCCAGAGGTTTTTTGTCGGGGTTCCTTTAACACAAAATCTAACCTACGGCTTCAGCTGCTGTTAATGAGCCGCACTAACGACAAACATTTACCAGATTAAGCTACAGATTAACCCATATGATGTTAATATTTTTTAATATTATTATGTGAGAAGTATGAAGTATTTTATGAGTGTGATGCATGTGCACTTTTAATCTCGAGTTTGTATAAAATACCTTTATTCTTGTTGAAACAATTTGTACTGAGGTTTTCAATAAATTCTTTATCTTATTGGTTTTTATTTATTGTCTGTGAAGCACAATGAAGAATTATCAACATGTGTTGCCAACAGTTAAAGGTAAAACGTAAAAGCTGAGCAAGTGGGAAACATTTATTTGTCATTCGTTTCTACAGAAATAATAAATATACAAATATATTAAAATGATTAAAACGTACTGGAAAGGTACATAAAAATACTTAAAAAGAAACGCTAATGAAGATTTGGTTGACAAAAATAATTGAAAATTTTAATAAAAAGGTAAAAGTTAGGCAAAGAAAAATAGAAAAAGCTAAATCTGCAAAATGCAAAAAATATCAAATAGTGCAGTGAAACCAAAACTCTAAAACCTGGTCAGATTTAGAGAAATATGGTGTAAACATCATTAAATATATGCAGTATTTTCTTACAAATTTGGCAAAAAATATTGAACCCTTAGCTGGTTTAATTAGGTTAGTGTTGTACCCTAAAAATAGAAAAAGTGTTTTATTGGTTTACAACAGAACAAAAAATAGGCAAAGGTTGGTCAGAAATTAATTATATGTTATGTTATGCAAAGAATATTAAATCATATCTATTTTAAAAACAACAACAAATAAAAGGGTGAAAACAAGAGGTTTAGCTGGGAAAGGCCGAGAAATCATTGGGTGGGTAAATGAAAAATAGGCACATTTGAAAATTAGCAAAAGCTACATACTCTCTGTACAGCACATTAAACAAACTATGTTAGCTAAATTGTTCCTATGCCTATTCATTATGAGGTGACTAAAAAATAAATAGATAATTTATATATTTACTTTATATATAAAATAAAATTAAAGTTACAAAAAATTACTAAACATTGCAATAAATTATAGCCAAGTAGTATGACAATAGTTAACCGAAGCTATTACCAAAAATAATTACAAATGGTGTGTATATGTATCGTCATTTAGTGTCAAAGTTAGCCATATGTTAGCATTAGCTAGCACAAGGAATATTCAAAAACGGGTAAAAGTTTTCCAAGTTAACGTAAAAAAAATCACTGCAATACTAGAGACCGTCTAAAACAGGTAAACGAAAAGAGGTAGACTTAAGATGACTTAACTTTAAACGCGGCTGCATTATAACTCTGTACAATTGTCCGAAGGCCACACTCCGTTCTACACTAACCATAACATGCAGTACAGTTGTAGAACACTAGATGGCAGTAAACTTCCTCTGCAACAGACCTACAGATTCGTCCAAACTTTGTGCATTTTTATAATCGCTGCAAACTAGTTTTGAGACCTTACTGAAATAAATAAATGCATAAATAGATAAATAAATAAATAAACAATGTCTTGCTCCAAACTTTTTTTTACCAAGTTATAACAATTTCAACAAGTGTGGCACTCACACACAGTCCTGGTCTGATCACTGACTCCAGTCCGTTCACAAAAGTAGGAGAAAAGAGCCGAATGTGATATCTGTGCTGCTTTTAACACGTGAACCCTGGTATGTGCTCACATCCACACAGTGAAAGACACACAAAGCTGTGAATTATTGTGGGACAACACACACACCCAGTATTTACCTCCTGTTCCTTCTGTGCTTCAGACACTCCTGCTCCCAGGAGAGCTGGACTTTTATCAGCTCAAAGAAAAGAGAGAGGCTGGGAGGGATTTCTGCTCTCTGTCTCTCTCTCTCTCTGTCTCTCTCTCTCTCTCTCTCTCTCTCTCTCTCTCTCCTTACTGTATTATAACACTCCAAAAGGTAAATTGTTCTGATGTTGTTTTGTGACAATTTAATCACAAAGCACAATGAATAAAAACTTTGTTATTTAGTCTAGAAATAGGCAAACTACATCAGAGGTGACTAAAACCCATTTCAAAAGGACAAACCAGAATTAACCCACTTAGAGCCAAAAGATGCAAAAAGAATGACAAAAAAACCAACCATAAATTCTTAAAATTGTCATTAAACAGCTAAGCTGAAATCATGGCCAAAAAATATCCTTGGTAGAAATAAAATCATCTGAAAATTAACCAACAATAATTAACAATAAGCACAGGGGGAAAAAAGCAACATTTCGGCAAAAATGAAATAAAAGCTGTCACACAAAGCTGAAGGTAATAAACTAAAGATGTTGCAAATGTAGTAAAAATGTAATACACCTGAAGTGAAGCATCAGCTTTAGATGTCACAAAAACTGGTGAAATTATCCAAGGGAAATAGCTCAACAGTTGCCCAAGAATAGACCAGAAAAGCTACATGTTAGCCATAAAACAATGCTGAACGTTAGCCACAAGTATACTGTATGTAGCAAAAAATAATAAAAAAAAAAAGCTGTTTATAAAGGTTTAGCTGAAATAAAGCTAAAAATACAATTTCTCAAAATAAAATAAAGGAAAAAATAAACAGTAATGAATACAGATGAATGAATACAAACGGACAATCAACAGCAAAGAAGGAGAACAAGAGACAGAAGTTTGACAAAAGACGAATTTGTTCAATTCAGTTAATTAATTAAATTAGTTTGGCCAAGAGATAAAAAACAGCTAAGATGCAATCTATATATTGGACAAAATCGTTGAGCTAGACCTAGCACTATCAATGAGTTAACCCTACTGTTAACGTTTAGTTACAAATAACTAAAGATTGAACCTGACTTGGTTAGATATGGTAGATTCTTATAGAGTAAGAAAGAAAAAATAGCAAAATACAACATTAATATATTTAGCCAAATCAAAAAATTTGAAATAGCTTAAGGTTAGCTCAAAATAGATGCGAGTTAAGAACAAGGTGTCAATGTTCGTTTGTGTAACAAAAAGTTTGAGCTAGACAAAAGGTTGGAAAATTGAGTAAAAATATAGCTAAAGGTTAGCCAAAAACAGAGAAAGTTCTAAACATGCTAATATTTGTAACAATCAGCTTGAAATGTTAAAACAAAAAACTTACAAATAAGGGTTAATAATTAACTCAAATGGCTAAATGTTAGCCATAAAAATAGCCACGACATCATCGACGGTGAAAGAAAAAATCATTCACAACGGAAATTATTTTCCTTCTGATGCTTTTCTTCCCCCAACAAACCGCCTGCAGTAAAAATCTGGACTTTCAAATACAACAAGAGAGGAAGTCCATATATGGAAACAGCCACGTGCACTTATTGGCACCGCCTCCTCCTCACACATGCACATGTGCTTCCTCCATGATTTCATTTCCTGAATGGAGGCTATTTCAGTTTATTTGGGTTTCCCTTGTCATTGTCTGTGTGTCAGTTGGATTTATTGTTGTTGTCTGTTTCATCTTCTTCTTCTTCCTAAACGAATTTGTTGATTGTGTGCTTTACAGTTAATAAATTTGTTGATTGTGTGCTTTACAGTTTTTACACCTACTGTTAATAAATAACAGTAGGTAATATCTTCTCTCATTTCACTGACTGACTACAAATATCTTCTCTCATTTCACTGACTGACATTTTTCGAGTCAAAACGGTGTTCTAATTCTTTAATTGTAAAAATGAAATATTTCATATAAATGTGTTATTCTGATACATATTGGATACAGATACTTGTATATAGTATTCTCTCTTTCTAAGACTTTTACAATGTATTTATTTTCAATTCAAAATATTACTTTAACATCACCCACTAAAGCAGTACTACAGTGAATACTACATCATACTAGCTACAAGGGCTGGTGAACCACGATTTGAAAAACATTAAAATAATGATGTTTCTGAAAATTGTCTATGGTCCACTTTGGAGACCTGAATTATCCAAGTCCTCCTACTGTTCAGGACTAAACAGAAGTCTTCAAGTCCACTTGTCAGTTATTCAAAGTGTGGAGTGTGCCCTTGAAAGGTGACAAACCAACGTGAAGGAGGTGGAAAACGAGTAAAAAAGAAAGGCGAGTGCAGAACAAGGTCTAAACTACTGCAGTAATCTAACATGAGAAAAATACTGGATGGATTTGATACACGTACCGAGACAAGAGAGTTTGGAATTTTATGAACTGCTGGTGGACGGTAACTCTTTCTCCTTTTTCCTATTCTTTATGAGGATCAACAACTTTGTCCTTTTGTCTGGTCTTAATCGCTGATTGTCCCACTTTTACACAAACTACTACAGTATTTATCTCTCTAAGTACCGCCAGCATGACCAGTATTTATTACAACTTCATGTTGGTCTGTAAACCTAAGACACTAACAGAGACATTGTTATTATATTACCAGCCAAAACAAAACAATTCACCAAGGCTGTAGTTCAGTGTGGACAATTTCTTTAACCAAAACGCATTTTTCCCCACAGCAACGATAAATACCCAGTCTGTAGTATTCAATATTTAGTATGACAAATTCACTTGATCGCCTGCAGAGATTTGAAGTAAAGATTACACACATGATCTCAAGTCACGGAGAACAGTGCAATGATGTTTTGCTGTTAGCAAGCAAGGTACATATACAAGTTTTATATATATATACATATATACTATATATATATACACACACACACATATATATATTATATATATATATGTGTGTGTGTGTGTGTAAATACTCCACTCACAATGATTGTGATCCAGCAGGGGGCCACTGCAAAGAGGCTACAGAGCAGCTAGCGTTTACCAGTGTAAACTATTTTATTTGGAAAGGTCAGATAGGTGTTTTGTTGTTAGCTTTCGCAAAAACTTCAGACGTGTTCCGCTACATCAGTGTATTCATGGTATTTGTTTACATACGTCAGTACTGCAGCCTCACATTTTAACACTTTTTTCTTAGTTATTCCTATAATTTTTTTGTAACTGCAGATTCAATCCAATGGCACATCAGATTCAAATTCATACACAGCGCCATGGTACACAGTGAATACCATATTGCATATAACAGATATATGTACATGCAGTATTTGACAGCAGAGAATACCATCAGTTGTTTTTTTGGAAAGTGAAGGAAAACAAACGGAGTGACTAACAAACACAAACCCAACCACAGTATATGCATCTCTGTGCTACTGCCTTCAGGCCACAGTTGGATTTTGAAAGTCAATGCTCAGGTGCAGTACGTACAGTATCTTCAGTCGGAGAACAAAAAAAAAAAATATTCGAACACGCAGTACAGTACAGAGAAACACAGTGATGAGTTTCAAACAGAGCCAAAGTCCAGCTTCTGTTCAAATGGCAGCGAAAATCAAGGCAAAAACTACTCTCTACTACTACTACTACTGCTACTACTACTACTGCTACTGCTACTCATCAGGTTCAACAACTTACTGTATTTATTATTTATTTTTCTCTCTTGCTATGTTTATATAAATATATATGTTTATATATAAAAGTATATATTTAAATTATACATATATAATTATATATAATTTAGATATATTTGTATTATCAATAGTTGTATTTTTAATCAGGATAATTAAGAACACCTCCCATTTTTCCACAGTATTAAATGTATTGGAAACATTTTAAAATATAGATACACATACAGTATGTAAATATATATATATATATATATATATATATAACGTAACATATAACATATATATTTACACAATATACATATACATAAACACACACATACATATATTTTGCACACACATATGTACATATATACATACAGATACACGTATATATGTACATATTTTATCCAACATTTTAAAACAAATTGATCAGATAAAACTAAAATACACCTTGTTGTATTAATGTATTTTTTATATATATATTTAAGAACCATAAAAACATAACTAATATATTTTTGGATCCTTTTTCAAATGGTGCTTCAACAGAAACGCATCACGACTTACAACTCTGATAGTTCTTTTTTTTATTCTTTTATTTTTTCAGAACAGGAGAGAAACAGCAACAAGAATACATTTTTAAATTTAAACTTCTCTTTCGCAAACAAAGATTTGCCAGAACCCGTGAAGTAAAACGGCAGATAAATAAACAGGAGGCACAGAAGAGGCACACGCACACACACACACACAGAAATGTGTCTTTACACGAAGTCAAACTTTTTCTAATGTCATTAGTTTGACTTCTCCACTCTCTCATGTGACACCAGCATTCTCTCACTTCCACTCAACGCTGCTCTGACATGTTGGCTTCACTGCAGGATCCTTGCTGCTTTATGCAGTCAGATAACTGCAGAAGCACCACCGTCCCCCATTCCACACATTCCAGGATTTCCCAGCAAGCATTGCAAGCAAGCCTAAACAAGTCACGTTCTTTACTCGGGGAGAATTTCACACACTCAAGTGACTGAGGTCTCCTTTTTCTTTTTTTCTTTTGCTTTCCTTTTGGTGTGTGCAGTCAGTGAATATGCTCTAACACCTCGGTCACTCATACAGCGAGCAGGACTTTCCCTAAACACTGCAGGACAACAGGAAGTCTGTGCACACAGTGTGTGTTTTTAATAATTAGTCGTGTCCTTCTGCCGCCGCCGCCGCCGCCTGAGAGAGAGACTGGATTGTGGTTAAACATTTCCACCCAGAGAGGTCTGCCGGCAGTCATCAAAACAAACAACCCTCCTTACTCTCTGACTTTAGGGTTCAGACATGAGGCACACACAGGAGCAGTGACACCTAATCTCAACACAGGAAAAAAGAGGGAGGGAGGGAGGGAGGGAGGGAGGAGACACAAAGAGAGAGAAACAGACGGAGGGCCTTGCTCCCTACATTCCTCCTGAACCTCCCCTCCCCCATCGACCTGCTACCAATGCGAGGATGCTCAAAAACACACACACTCCACACACACACACACACACCCCAACCCCCTTACCAACACACACACACTGCACTTTCACCCCATTTGCTTATTTTACCATACACACTGTCTCAATGTTTGGTGTTACAAGAACACAACACATAGGTGGAGGAACGCATGCACACACACACACACACACACACACGGCTGAAACTTCAGGGAAAGGTAAACAGGTCAATACATTTACACAGTTTACAGTTGGATGTTTCATCAACTCCTTCCACATATGGAAAAAAAACGGACGCACACTTTTTAGATTAGGCTGAACTGTTTCAAGCTTTTCCAAAATCTGGCTCATGGGCCAATCATGGCACCTGGGCCTTTTTTTCCTAATTTGATTTCGATATAACCAAACATTAGGTGGAAATAATAGGGCCTTTCTATTTGACAATATATATATATATATGTGTGTGTGTGTGTGTGTGTGTGTATATTAGTTCTAATTAGCAGAGCTACTTATTTTTCCTACCCCTTTTTCCAGACTCGAGACTTGAGTTATATTTGAAATATATTTAATTTTTTTCATCGTCGTCAAGTTCCATTATTTAATCTTTTTTTAGACATACATATTTATATATTGACATATTTTTGTACAATTTTCTCTTTTTTTATTTTTTTTTTTAAATTAAACCTATACTGCTAATCTGCTTATTCCTGCAACATTTTGCCATCAGATTTTTTCGTTAAATCTGGTCAGTCCTCAAATTATTTTGTTTACCATTTTCTTTCCGCTCTCTTCGCTGTTTGTTGTTTTTTGCTTCTATGTTTCTCAGTAAAACTTCAGCTATTACGGGGTTCATTAATGGCATATTTGTTCAGGTTTTAATAAAATTTACATTGTACATATTTGTTATGTATTACTTTTTATATATTTTTCAAACGAACCTCTGAGATTCAAGCGTTAACTTTCATTCTATTTCTAAGTTACTTCATGTGTAGAACAATATATTATTTGCAATAATATTAGTTTACGTTTACCTTTTCTGAATAAATGTTGTTGGTATTTAATGGAGTTTGTGTTTTATTTTCTCTATTTACTTATTTTTTTTATTATTTCTAATCTAGTTCCTAGTTATTATATATGGGAAAACATGCTTATACAATGAGTTGGTTACATTAAAACAGAGAAACACACATAAATATATTTTAGAAACAAGGAAACTGATTTTTAAAAATTATTCTGTTCTAAAATAAAATGTCAGACCAAAGAAGTGCATTAAACTATGATCAAACGCCCTTCTAAACTTAAATATATATAAATATATAAACCCATATATAAATATATGTTTATATGTGTATATATATAAATATATATATTTGTATATATAAACAAATATACACACATACATATATAAATATATATACATATATATAAAAATATATATCCTGATTCTGACTTCTGTTTAAAAAAAGTCTGTGTTAAAAAGTTTAACAACTCTGACAACCCTCTTACTGCAGCTCACCGAGTACAAACTCACAGTGTGTGACTTTACAACAGTCCTTAAAGCCACCACCACCTCCTCCTCCACCTCCTCCTCCACCACCTGAACATTCACATCACTTCCCCTGGTTATTTACACAAACCCTTCTGAAACCAGTCTTTTTTAGCTGGGGGCTTTAGTGTGAGCAGAGGCCAAATGCTATGACAATACTATTGCACTGCTAGAATGGATGGTACAGTAGTGCAACATTGTCAAAGCAGCTGACCTCAGCATGTGTCAGCACGTGGACATGGGGACAGCCATTCTTCACTGACAACACTCCCAATCACTTTCCAGTGGCCTCGCACGGCCATGTTTTTGTCATTCTCCAGTCCAGGACCAGAGGAGCAGAGATTGACGTGAAGGTGATCTGAGCAAATTGGAATTTAGCATGAAGTTGGACATGGCTGTTTGCTGAGCACCGGGGGGGGGGGAGGGGGGGGGCAACATTCATGACATGTCAACACATTTACAGTTCAATAAAATTAAAATAAAAAAAGCGCCACAGATTTGAATGTTCAGGCTGTGACTGGAGCGTGCGTCTGCGTTTTATCAGCCAATGCCCTTTTAATATTGCACTGCTCATCCCAGTGTGCAGTAGTGCAACAGAAAAAGGGCAGTGGACAACAACATGGACACCATCAGCACCCACTGCACACACCGACTCTGACGTCCACCTTTGTTACGTCCAAATAAGGACAACTCTTACCCTTACACAGCGTTCACACCGACGTGGGACTCTTTTTGGGATTTTTTTTTTTATATATATAAATAGCTGACAGTGCTGCGTGGATTAAAAACAACAAAGCCAGTCCTTCAGAGCTCAAAGGCTGCCAACCGGTGACATTTCCTCTTCTTCCTCTTTCGCACAAAATCAACAATACGCAGGTGGAAATATTCTGACCTGTGGGAACCAGATGAGCCTTTGGACAACACCAGCCCCCAACGTAACCAGCTCTTCAAATTCAACAGCCTCGCTCCCTCTCACCCTGGGAGAAGGGGAATTTCCCAGCATGTGGGCCCATACCCTGCTCCCCCTGTGAATGACAAGCATTCTAATTTTGGGGGGGGAGAGATGGGAGGTTGGAGACAGGAGTTGTAAACTAAACCACGGGCTGCCAGCCCACTGTACACCTACACTGCCACATTGGTCATTTTCAAACTCTCTCAGTGGTTGGGAGTTGCATTGTGGGAGAAGTTGAGGAGACAAACAAAGATCCGACCAGGGAAATCAACTCTGTTCTTTAGCAGAACTTTGCGGGAAAGTTGCTTCACCCCAGTGTGCTGAGAGGAAGTGTAACAGGCCTCGAACAGCCGACCAACGAGCTCCTGCAACTTAGCTCCACTAACGCGTGGTTACACAACATACAGAAACTATAGCATGAGACAGGGAGGTGGGGGGGACGTGGGGGGGACGCAGGAAATGTCTAGAACACTGAGGCGAAGTCCTTTTCCTGCAGATCACGTGAAGCTGCTGCTGCCTTGACTGAGTCTTTACCTGCTCGGCACACGCTCTCCTTCACCGCTCTCTCCGCCGTGTGGCTCCTCCAGTGAGCGGCCTGTGCCGCCTCCCTCACGGTGGAAGCAGTGGAGCCATTCCTGCCAGCTCACAAGCCCCAACACACATATACATATACATACAAGCACGAACACACACACACACACACACTGACGACTTGTTAGATTGCACAACCGCCTATAGGCTGCGTAACGCACGCCCGAAACGACGACTGGCGAAAAAGCAGCGTTCGCCCGTTCGTGGAGAACCGTTAACGTGCACGACATGTGGCGTCAGAAGGACGCATGGGTGTGCGTGTCCGTTAAAATCGTTGTCCCGATCAAGTTTGGAGGCGCGGAGCTTCCAGATGCGCAGCGGCGGCGGCGGCGGCGGCCGCGGCCGCGGTGTCGGTGATGGTGGAGCAGGGGATTCGAACACCAGCCCTGCCGCTACTGCTGCCTTCTTCTGCTGCTGCGTTTCCTGCCGCAAGAGTCTCGTAAATAAACAGTCAATCTTCACATCTCGACCTTTGCAACTTCCAAGTTTGCGCTGAGCTTCTGATAATTTGCGCAAGAGAGAGAGAGAGAGAGAGAAGGAGAGAGAGAGAGAAGGAGAGGGAGAGAGTGATAGATCGGCTACAACTCACAGTGGACACCCTCCTCCTCCTCCTCCTCCTTCCGTCTTCTCCCTCCTCCTCCTACAAAATCATGAATAGTATCTCGCCAAGGGAGGGACAATCCGTAATAGGCAAAGAGGGAGAGAGGGAGAGGGAGGAGAGGGGGAAAGGGAGGAAAAAGTTGTCCCTAAAACAAAGAAAATCACCCTTCCACAGAGACCACACTCCACGCCGCGCTCCTTCGTGGATCCACGCCGTCGTCCGCGAACACGCCGTCAGTGCATGCAGATGGAAAGCGCGGAGCTGGAGGAGCCACAGAGAGGGAGGGGAGGGGAGGGGGGGGGATGGCAAGTCTTCCGCGCACAAGCACACGGCCTCGCAGATCCGGACTCCATCTTTGACTACTTGACATTCAGAGGCTGCCGGAGCAAATTCCTCTTTTGCATGCCTCCCGCTGATTGGCCTCTTCCTGCGCTAGTCTTTGCTCCGTGACGCGCCATTGGTTTGGCAGCGGCGTGTTCGACGTTTCCAGGCGCTCCCCGATTGGCTGCGCGCTGGGCAACGTCACGGCCCCACGGCGAATACCTGATTATATGACTCCCATTCACAAATTTCTCACCGCCGCTCCCCCCTTTTCTCCCCCCGTGGACTGTATTTAGATACTAGATCGCTAATTATTCTATTTACTTTATAGCTTTAAAGGAAGGGAATAAAAAAATAAAAAAAATCCGCCGTAGCGCTCTGACAGATGAGGCTTGAACGGAGTCCAGGAGTAAAGCTGGGGGTATGTCCCACATCAGATGTGGACTGAACCGATCTGGGCTTCTCACAATATCGATCCCGTTTAAAAGAATGGATTTCGTTACAGTTTGGGGGTCGATGTAGTTTGTGGGGGGTGGGGGGGTCAGCGGGGCGACTCTGCCCGAGAGTCGGCATTAGAGTACGTTGGAGGGGAAATGGCAGTGAAAAGTTGTGTCCGTGTGGGTGTGACACAGTTGCTGTGGGATCAGACCCACACCGAGCTGCGGGCAGGCGGACCCCAGTGGGCGCCACCTCGGCCCCTCGCGAAGCTTTGATTGACGCACAGAGAGGAGTAGCGGGCTGTGAAATTTGGCATTCCTTGTCAGAGGAGCTGCAATAATGGCATTATCCAG
>NC_024320.1:1615793-1620422 GCF_000523025.1 Cynoglossus semilaevis
AGGACGGACAGACATGTCTCGCCTGGACTCGAACGTTAACTCCAGTCTTTGTCCTTAAACACACCCTGATCCGCTGCTACTTCACGTCGGTTTCCGTCACATTTCGACCAAAGTTCGACTGAATCCACAGAAACCACGGACATCCGTGTGGCTAGAACTACAGGACGATGTTAAAAAAAAAACCAAACAACTGTGCCTTCTCTCTGGGCGAATGTTTTTCTTTAAATCTACAGGTGAAATTCAAAAGTGAATCACAATCTACTGCAATGTCATCCCCTCAATAATTATTTTTTAATCGCAAATAATTAAAAAAAGGTATGACTTTTTCATTCACTGCTCACTGCAGTCTGACTCCTGGAACAAAGAATCCAATCTCTTTAAAAAAACCACCTCGTGCTGCACGTGGATAATTGTTCTGTTAACGTTATTGTTTGATTCAAAGTTTTTGTTTCCTCAAAAGAAAGAAGAAAAATCGATTTTCACACGTGACTTTTGTTCACTTTGGTTAGTTTAAAAAACAAACAAACAACAGAGTCAGAAATGTGCAGCTTTGGGAGAAGCTGTGATTAAATCCAACTGATTTATTTGTTGGTTCATTTCCATTACTGTCCCTGTTTGATGATTCACCTCTGGTCTGTATTTCAAGTCAGTATGATAAAATGTTGTTTTTTTTAAATTTTTAAATGATTTAAATTCACCCTGCTGTGGAGGGGAAAATCACAAAAGTCAAATGAATTTAAATAGAAAGAAAAATATCACAAATTCAAGTAATAAACAGCAGAAAAGAAACTAAAATCATTCCAACAGTTTGTTCCAACTGTATAATTTTAAGAGTGTGTTTATTTCTATTTAAGTATTTTATCACATCAGGTCATTTTTACACCAAGTCAAACTGTGAAAAAACACTGTGTTCATTTTTTTGTTCCATTCACATCTGTGGTGAAATCATTATTTCGTAAACAACTTTGTTTGTGGCGTAAAGAACAAGTTTTCCTTTTTTCTTTTCTTGTTTTCCTTAAATATATTTCCTTAAAGATTTGTCAATTCTGTTTTTTGTGTTTCACTTTTTTCAGGGTCAAATATGATTTGATAAAAGATTTTTTTTTTTTTTTAAAGGCAGAAAGGTAACATTGTTTAATTTCTTCCATCGACAAATGAAGCCGTAGATATCGTGAAGACAAAAGGAAAGAAAAAAAAAACAACCAAAACAAAAAAACAACCCAAAAACCAACAGGCTGATGTGTTTGAAGATGTTGGTGGTCAGAATGGGCCTGAGGGGAGAGTGCCTGAACCAGCACTCCCTGCTGCACGGCCTGCCCTCAGACGGCTGCCTGTGTGAGGTATCATGGGGGCCGAGGGAAAGCCTTTTAAACATGGGAGTTATTGTTCCCTCTTTTTTCCAACCTCCCATCCTCCGAAAATGTACCTCCTTTCTTCCTCTGCCCTTTAACCTCTCCCAACCCCCATCCCTCCGTCTCACGTCGCTCTCTCCCTGGGCACACCCCTCCCCCTCCCCCTTCTCCCCTCTCTCCAAACCACCGTCATGGGTGTTCATTGATAATTTCCCAGCCCGACAAACTTTCATGTTGGAGTGTTTGGGTCTCTCCTCACAGAAGAGGAAGTGGCTTTTCCTCCTCCATCTTCTCCATGCATGAAGCAGAGGAAGCAGAGGTGGTCGGAGCAGCAGTCGGTAGAAGACCCCACCTCGAGTCCCCGTGCAGCCACAGAGCGTTCCCCTCCCCTCCCCTCCCTGCTCCTCCCCTCTCCTCCCCTCCCTCTTGAAACAGACTCTATAGGCTGCATGCATGACATTCCAGCTGTGTGGGTGGCACAGACCTTTACCGCGGCTCCAACAGCACACAGGACTCCTAAAGGACAACGAGATCAGAGGAGGAGCGAGGAGAAGGAGCGTCGACCTCAGGGAGCATCGTGACCTGAGGAGAAATGCTTCTCTGGTTTGCTGTGAAACGAAAAAAAAAAAATCAAAGATCAGGAGTATAAGACATGAGGTGTTTTCAGAGATGGTGTAATAATACTACAACACTTCAACCTCCAATCAGTCCCCTCCATGAAGTGACATCACACATTCACTGACAATGAAAAGACATGAAGCATGAGGCGTCCAAACTCCTGGACCCTGGAATACATCAGACTATGATGAAGCCATTTCACAAATACATTGAGTCGACAACAGAAGCTAAAAAGTTCAATTTGAATACAAGAAAAATTAAGATTTTCAGATTTAGAAAGTACGGAACCCCTAAAGGGACATGGTGAAAAAAAAAGAAAAGAAACTTATCTCGTGAGCACGAGATACATTTCTTTTCTTCCTTTAGGGCCTCCGTAATCAAGACCTGTTTATATATTTTTTTTTTTTAAAGTAAGAAAACAAAAAATCAAAATACATTATATTTTCTAATATAGTAATATAGAAACACCCAGTGATGTCACTGCAACAGCAACACAAACATCTAAGAAAATGCTAAAGGTTAGCAATCCATTATTATTAGCCAAAAGCTCAAAATGTAGCTTTGAAGTAACTTCACAGTAGCAAAGAAATACAGTAGTTTGAACAAAATATTTACACAATAATAAAATATAAACACTGGGAAACAAAAAAAAAAACAATAAAAAATATAAGAAACAAACCTAATAAAGGCAAACAGATCATTCATTTTAAGAAAAATAATTTCTTTGACCTTATGAAACCCACGACAGTGCCCCGAACCAGAGGTTGGACATGAATGAAAGATAGATTTATATATTATATTTATATATAATCAAATATAGTCACGTAGTAACATTTGTTTCTCAGCATTATTTCTCCCCGGTGTGAAACAGCCTGTGGTCATGAGGGTTTTTGTTTCTTCCACCTACGAAACTTCTTCAGGTTTAAATGTTATTTATTAGTTTGTTTTTAACCTTAAACCTTTGAAGGAACTTTGACATTAAATCAGGTGACATTAAATCAGGCGACAGTGACAGGAGTTAAAGTGTTTAAACGTTCGTATTTATCTCAGCTGTGTGAAGACAAAAAGTTTCTCAAAAACAAAGAAATAAACAAACAAAAAAACTGGAGAACGCTCTATAAAAATTGAACTTTTATCTGTTCCATCACATCATATTTGATCAGGTAACAACACCTTGATTTGAAGGTTCTCCATAACATTGTTACTACCTGTGTCAACAGTTAATGTGGCCCAGATCTCATGTCCTGTAGTCCAGATTTTGAGGCCCACAATCAGGGTAAAAAAATAAACTAATTTTTAGGTGGAGGCATATTTTTAAATCTTCTTGGTAATAATGTAGGCAGTTACAGAACTATTTCATACATTATCACCTCGACACAGTCATTTCTGGATTATTGACCAACTTCAGTTATATCTGTGAAAACATTTCCCCATGAATACACTTTACAGTCATTTCTGAGTCAACTTAAATGAAATTATAAATCTGTTTTCTGGCTAACTTTTAGCACGTTTTTTGATTATTTTAGCTGTTTGTGTTTTCCACTTAGCACCAGCTTCCTTCTGAGCAAATTTTAGTTTTTTTTCTCGTCAACTACTTTTTTCTTTACAAATTCAAACTGTTGTCCTTAATAAGAAAAATGAAAAAACAATCTTTGACCTTTAGCTAATTCACTGAACTCATTTTTGGCTAACCTTTGACCATCTTTCACTCTATAATTATACTGGCTAACCTTAGCTACACCTTAGCCACACGTATCCTGCTAACACTTTAAGTCATCGTACTTTGCAGTTTTATGCTAATAAATATCAAATGTAATGTTAATTTGGAATAAAAAATACATTAAAATTTAGTTTTTAAATGTTTGTTTTCTAACTTTAAATCAAAGGAATGTGTTGTGAACGAGCAGTAGTAGAAATAATATCAACAAAGTGTTGAATATATTTAAATCGTCTGTTCTTATCCAACAGTTTCTCACTTTAAATCCACAAATACAATCAGGTCAGAACTGTTTTTTTTTTTTACACGTGTCATATTTGTGGTCGTCCGTCCTGTCAGTTGGACACCGAAACACTTAGTTTCACCTTCAGCTCAGGCAGGTTACAAACCGGCTTTTTAAAATGCGGTTTAACAAGCGAGAGAAAAACCCAACCAAGCTCCACTTCCTCCAACCATCTACATCACGGCGCCATCAAAATCAATTAGTCATGATCTGGCTGGATTATCGGGGAGGTTGGCCCCTCAACCGTCCCACTGGTAATCTGCTGTAATCCACGCAGATTTTCAAATCACGTCGAACTTCTACCCATAAACCACCGCTCCATAAACGCTGGCGTGTACATTGAGCTTGTTTTTCAGCCTTCCAGCGAGCGAGTGCAGGAGCAGAGTCCAAAGAGAGAGAGAGAAAAAAAAAAAACCTCACCCCCATTAACTGAACTTCAGAGGAATTCCTCACTTTACATATGGAATGCACTTCAGGTCAAAGAGCAAAGGGCCAGAGGGGAATCCACCCGCGCCCAGGCAGGCAGGCCTTATTTAAACAAGCCAGGAATGCTGCACAGGAGAGGGGAGAAGAAGAAGAAGGAGGAGGAGAAGGTACCTCTCTGCCATTAACATGATCTAGGGAGAGGGGAAGAGAGGGGGGTGAGAGGGTGAGGTGGG
>NC_024320.1:1630206-1645164 GCF_000523025.1 Cynoglossus semilaevis
AGGTGGGGTGGGGAAGGAGGGGGGGGGGTTACCGCCAATAAATACCAGCGCTTTTTAAATCACCAGCACTGCCTGACTTCATGTGCTACTGACTCTGAAATTTATTATGAGCTTTTCCCACTTGGACTCAGAGCGGCCGCCTGCTGCTGCAGCAGAGGTGAGAGAGCACGGTGGCCGCGCGAAGGAGTGAAGGAGTGGAGTGAGACGCAGTCCACCACTTCACAACGTACACTTTTACTGTTTCGCCGCTTCCTTTTCAGAGCTCTCGAGTTGTGCAAATCTTTGTGTCGAGCACAGTCTGAGGGCATTGTGTACTTCCTGCGCCGCTTTAATGAAGAGCAGCAGGTTTACACAAGGTGACATTTTTAGACCCAGTACTTCAGGTGTTTTTATGGCTCCACAGACTGAGGAGAATCGACCGCTGGTGTCTACAGAGAGACTTCTGTAAACTAGTAAAGAAGACACTACCTTATCGAACACCACTTAGTTCATGTTAGCATAATGTTAGCACATACCTCCTTGTATTATATGAAACCATGAGCATTAAGTTTATTGAATAATAACTATAACAAGTCATTAAATGTTTTTTAAAAAAACATTCACGTTTCACAATCCTAACTCTAAGGCAGGGTCCCCTCCCACAAACAGCATTAGCTTCTGGCCTAGCATCTAACCCCATTCTAGCTTCTTTTCTTACTTTTATTCATTATTTAATAATTATTACTATTAATATTTGTTTAGCATAATTATTACCGTCATTTCTGGACTATTGAGCGCACCTGAATATAAGCCACACCCACTAAATTTAAAAAGAAAAAAATTAATTGTACATATATAGGCCGCACTTCTCTATAAGCCGCAGGAGTGTAACATGGGATATTTACACAGAAAGACTTTTTTTTTTCTTTTAATTAGTGCTTTGTTCCTAAACAGTGCCTGTAACACGGCTGGTTACACGTTTCAGCGCCACAGGGGAGACTTAGTGATCTGCTCCAGGTCTGAAGCTAACATTAGCTCCAGGGCTAACTCCCTTCACTTTGGTCTTGTCCACAGCAGAGGTAAACAGAAACAGTGAAGTTGGGGTCTTTATTATCAGCCACTCCGACCACAACAGAACAGAAACAGAGTTTTAACAGCTCCTGTATAACCAACTGACGCTTCAACATGACAGGGAGACAACTGACCTCAACTTTAGCTACCGTTCTCTCTGTCGCCCCCCACGCACATATATGAACACAGACCATTCACAGACAGACGTACGCTACTAGTATAACACACAGTAGACTACCAGAACAGTTATTGATCGCTAGAGGCATGAACTTCGTTAGCCCGTAAAAATCCATAAATTATTGGATTATTATTACTGCATCATTGTTTAAGCCGCAGGGTTCAAAGCGGGTGAAAAAAGTAGCGGCTTATAGTCCAGAAATTACGGTAGCAGACATGTTTTCAGCACTGTATAATATACTGTGGGTCTGCTCCTTCAGTCTATTCCACCTATCCATTTTGCACTAGCTAGCTGCACGCTAGCTTGAGGAGCACAGCTGTTTAATAATAGACACAAACTGCCAGAGGGGTGTACTGCGTAGCAAGTTTAGTAGCTCAGTAAGGTATGTTGAATCCAAAGTCAGGGTTTTGTGTACCACAAAAGTGGACTAGATCACCATGGTAACTTAGGCTTGGTCCCAACCAAGTGTCCAAATGTTTACTGATCAGAAGTTGTCCACTATATAGAGCACTCATTGTATCCCACAATGCACCACATCTAGTGTACATGCAATGTACACTACCCAAGCATATATCCCATCGTGCATTGCAGGCGTGACAACATATCAAGAGAGTATTAGCGTCTTTCTGTTTGTCCGTCTTATTTGTCTCACTTATGACCGTGAAGGCTCACTGTACACGATAGAGGGCGCTGTGGTACTGCAGTTTTAACAAACCGATCGCCCTGGGAGTGTGTAGCAAATCTACTGTCTCAGTATGATAAAGAAGACCTGTCTGACAGCGACAAAACAACACAAGCCTGTTAGACCTGCGTTAGGGCTTACAGTGCCCTCAGACAGGTGAAACGTTGATCCGTTTTTTCATGGCCGCCTCAAAGTAAGATAATTACCTTTACTTGTTATCTGGGACAAAGAAGTACTCGGTAGGTCAAAGTAATATTTCATAATGCTCATTGAGAATTCCATCAGAAGGTCACACAATGTGCGTTCAGGTACCAACGATTATGGAGTATGCAGAGTTTTGTGTTGTACAGTTGAGAAAAAAATGGTTATTAAAGAGAACTTTTTTTTTCTCTCCTAGTGGTCCCTCAACTGAACCATGCCCCCCACTTTGAAAACCTAACATTCACAGTTGAACACATTTAGAGAGTGGTGAGTCAGTTGCTGTTCATGCCAGGAATGTCATTGTTGCAAGACAGAGCAGTTCAAAATATGGCCCAGGGGCTAATTGCAGCCCTTAAACAGGTTCTCTGTGGCCCCTGACATTTTTTTACAGTTTGTTATCAACATGATTTTTTTTAGTTTTAAAAAATAAAATGTTTCAAAAGTATTTTAATTTTGCTGCATAGAAAGAATTTTCATTTTAACAAATACATAATGTAATCTTGAGTAATTTAAAGTATTATACTAACTCCTACAGCAGAGCAGTCTTGTGGCTAACCTTTAGTTATTTCCTGGTTCATTTGCAGCATATTTTAGCTGGAACTGTGGCTAGCTGATAGCCATTTTGCCGAAGTAGCAGGTGAAACGTTAGTTCAATGACAGATAAACCAGATTTAGACATTCACCAACTGTAACTGATGTAATATTTGATATTCAACGCTGGAAAAAATGTAGGTGTCGATGGGCTAACCTGCAGACCACAAAAGTAAAATGCACATTAAATGACTTGTCTCACTTCATTCTTAAAAAAAATCTTAAAAAAAAAAGAATCATTTTACATCACCAGTAAACAAAACAAACACGTGTGAATTAACATAATTAAAATTAAAATTAATTTGAAAATAAAAAACTAAATTTTGTATTAGTTTGGAAACGTTTTGCACAGATCACATCACAAAAAAATAAGAATTTAAACAAATTCATAAAAAAAATCCGACTAATGATACATCTAGAATTTTTTAAATAATTACTTTAGTTTAAGTCCATAAAAATGACTGTCAAGGACTTGACTTTTCTGGTAATAAACAGGTGAAACAGAATCAAATAATCAACATACAGTTCGCTGGCCTGGTGTGGACTGTGGTCATTAATTAAACCGTCATAGAACTTCTTCCTTGACTCCTGGGGGATATTTATGGAGTTGTGCAACAGTAACACCTTCAGTACGACGTTTTAAACGTGTCCCGTTGTCTGTACTTTATGGTCGGTCATGAAGTAAACTGATGTGAAAATGTCTGGACTCATTAACAAACACAAGGACGTCAGGGGTTTAACCTGTGTATCCTACATACGTATTTAGTTTAAAAAAAAAAATTTTAAAAAGTAAATGTACAATTGGTTAGAATTGGAATCAAGAACAGAGAAGAACTGTGAATTACTCAGCCAGCACAGAATTTGACACAAGTATAGACTCTTTAAGACAGATTTTTTTTTTTTTTAAGACCACCCTACGCATGCTGACCCCATTCGGCCCTGCGGGCCTTGAGTTTGACACATGTGCCTTAAAGGTTCTCTCCTATTTCTTCTAAAATCCCTGATGTGAAGTTACAGTCAAATATAGTCAATGTTTAATGCCAGACTTCACACACAAGACAGAAAAACAGTGACAGGCTTTAGTTAAAGTCACCTGATTCACATTTCAGATAGTAGTGTATTAGTGTAGTAGTAGTAGTAGTAGTAGTAGTAGTATATATTGTAGTATTAGCAATAGGTGCTCATAGGATCAGATGTAGACACGCCTGTAAGCTCTTCAAAAACAAGAAATAACTCTGAATTCCAGGTGAGGACAGACGTTGCCATTTTAGGACGGTCTCGCCAAAAATGTCCTCCAAATGACATGTTACAATCCCCATGGCTGTGGTGGAATTCTGTCCACTTTAGGGCTTCAAAGCAGCACACAGCCTGGCCAATAGGTGACGAGGGGTGGACCCTGGCTGCCTTGACCTAAGCGACCTTCTCCAACCTTCCCCCACTCAGTCCTGCTCCTCATCCCCCGACAGTGCACTTCATCATCCATCCCTGTCTTTCCTCCAACATATATTCCCATTTAGCGTCAGCGTCTGCGCCACAATTGTCAAATTCAACTCCAGCATTAACAACGCCTTTTTATTTCCCCTGAACCCGCTCTTCACTGAAGGATAAACGGATTTGCCCAGCCAGCGTAATCACATTTTCCAGCTACGAGTCGCTTTTTATGCACTTCCTCATTCTCCACTCTTGCTCGCACAAAAAAGCATTTATCCTGCATTTGTCATTTTAATACAGCCATTCTCCACACAAGTGTAATCACAGAGCAGCCAAAGTGAAGCAGACAGGTGAAAAAAGAAAAGCTCTTACAGTAACATCACAGTACAGTTCAAACTCCGGGAGAAAGAGAGAAAAAACCCTCGGCTTTTTCAGCCCTGTGTTAAGTCTGATTCTGCAGCAGCCTTTCTGCAAAGACTTGACTCAGCGCCTTTGGATTGTCATTGAGGCGGCCATTTTCCCATGAAGCCTCACCAGAGCGGCTCTCGTTGCCCTGCAGGAATCAATTACCGCACTGTGAGGAGGACGTGCTTTTCATTTCACTTAACTTCCTGATCAATGGATGATTAATGTCTGCTATTGTTCCCAGTCTGCAGCTTCACATGGTGTCATCTGTGGGAGAAATGCCCCAAAACTGCTGCGCTCTGTGGCACATTCTGCCACATTCGACAGCAAAAAGCAGGGGGAACCTCGGCAAATACGTTTCTGTTGAAATAAGAATTCAGAGACATGAAATAAAGAAAGTACGGTACTGCTTTGGATTTCTAAAACCTCCCTTCAGGCCTCTCTCACTGTTCTGACTTCACCGACAAGTGGTTTCAGACAGTTGTACTGTGTCGCCATCTGCTGGACAAAAGCAAAAACACAATTAAGCAAACCGAAACCCGATAAACACGATGTCAACACCCTATACACACATCAACTCACTAGAGGGCAGATATTCATTACTTTTTAGCTCCTTAAATTTCCTAGAAAGCAGAACCCCTGCTGTGAAGACAAAAGACACAAAGGACACATCTGCTTTGAATAAACAAAAGAAGTCAAACAAAGACAAAGTGCGAGTTGGCATGGCTGAAGACAATTTGAAATGCAAATATGTGAGAGACTACAAAGTAAATTTTTACATAATATTGGCATAATTACGTCACAGTTCTAAAATAACATTGACTAATTTTAAACCACCGTTTTCAACAACGAGGCGTAATCATTTTGCTAGTTAGAGATATTCTGTGATCCTCTCTTATCATTTTATTGTCTGTTACAATTTTTACTTAAATAACTTAACAACTCAACCATTAGGGTTTGTTTTAGATAAGCCAGAGGATGATACTTAAAATCACAACGTCTGGATTGATCACTGCTAACACTCAACGACAGCTGTGATTGGCTTAGTAATTTCAAAATAACATCCAGGCTTTACAAAGCTATCCTGGTGAGACGCCCCACTAATGTCTGACTTGGCAGTTAGGATTCCAGTTTTTCCCCTTTTACTTCAGCAAACAGATTAAAAGGTGTTCACATCGACAGTTAATTAAGTAAACAGTGCCCCGGTGAGCTGTGGAATAATTGCAGTTATAACCTTTAGATACAGGCAACTGGGACAAAGACTCATCAGACAGAGGCGTTTTTACAGTTAGAGTCAATGTTTATTTACAGTTGAATCCTGAAACAGAGAGGGACAGAACGTTGAAGGGCACAGGGAGAAGGAGAGACAAAGTTCTGATCCATGTATCACTACACAGTTCTTAATTTATTTTATTCACCGTTTTTCTATACAGAATCCATTCTTCCGAAACGTTGGTGCACCAGCAGAGACAGACGGGGGGGCCCTCTGCTGGAGGGAAGAGAAGGTAGCGAGTCAAATAAAAAAAACTAACACTGAGGGGGGAAAGAAAAAAAACCCAAAAACTTTACAAAAGGGGCCAAAAAAACCCTCCCCAAAAAAACAAAAAACACTTTTTCTATAAAAAAATTTAACTTTATTGTCACCATGATAGTCTTAGTTATTTATATATGTATATATACACACAAATGTATATATATATATATATGTATATAAATCTAAATATTTTCTTTTCCATGTCTGTGAGGAGGTCGATGGGAGTTTGTAATTCTTCCAAGGAGAGACTGCGTTGAGTGACAGGCCGGACGTTCCAATCTTAAAACGTACAGGTCCTTGTGTTCAGCCTTCGTGAATCAGTCAGAGGAGGTCAGAGGTCATTTTGACGACGGTGTTTTTTTG
Source organism: Cynoglossus semilaevis (assembly GCF_000523025.1). Lineage (NCBI taxonomy): Eukaryota > Metazoa > Chordata > Actinopteri > Pleuronectiformes > Cynoglossidae > Cynoglossus > Cynoglossus semilaevis. The sequence continues at coordinate 1,636,642 of NC_024320.1, forward strand.
GCTCCACCCCCTCACTCATAGATAGGTCCAGTCCCTTGTTGTCCGGCCAGCAGAGACTCACAACTGCATTAGTCTTTCTGTTGACGCAGTCTGAGTTAATACACTGTACACTGTCACATGCACAGCAAGAGAGGATAGAAAAAGAAATAATAAAAAAAAACTAAAAAAAACGCACTGTCCTTACATCTGTGTCGTGCACTGTAGCACCTTTTCTAAATGTTAACATCATCTGACAAGCACCACGAAACAGTGGAAGGACAAATAATAAAAAAGTGACTTGGTAGTTAAAAAAAAAAAGCCCTGTGATTTAGATTTAGTTTCTTTGTTGATTCAATGACTTCTCAAGGACACAAACTGATTTTCTTTCTATCCTACATCCAAACTGGATTACACATTATTTGCTCAGACATGTGCACACATGCGCACACGCAACCACACCACCACAATCCTTCGCAGTCCAGAGAACACCAAAAAACCCCCAAGAATGTGTAACTACGTATAAATCCAACCACACGTCCTCAAACTGATCCTCATTTCCAGGCTTTGAGTCCCAAACCTTCACAATAGTCAGGTCTTCATCGACTGAGGTCAAACTCTGACATCCACAAAGTTTAGCTTAGATGTGCTTCTCATTTGTGTATAAAAACCCATCTGACAGAAACCAGAGGAAACAGATGCTCCTAGTGTTCGGTGAGTGAAACAGAACTTTGGTAAAAAACCCAGCATGAAGAGAAACTGAAAAATGAACCCAACATGTTTATTTGCAAAAAAAAAAAAAAAAAAAAAAAGAAGGTTTACATTGACAACTGTCTGCGAAACACCTGATGACCAACAGAATAAGTCGGCCCCGTCTGGAACATGTTTGCAGTAAATCCTAATCCAAACACACCCAGCTCTCTGGAAACCTGACTATTGCTACCAGTTCTTTTTATAACAAGTTTACAATTTCAAATAAAAAAACAGGTAAATAAAACACTCACTCACAAGTATCACTCAATCTCTCGCTCTCTCAAACACTCACACACGCGCGCACTCACGCTCGCTCTAACACTAGAGCAGGAAACTAACTCCACCCTGGTTTACTGATGTGGAGATGTAGAAATCAGCTGTTTTCTAAAAACACTCAAACAAACGACCTGCAGGCGTTCTCCTGCCCTTCAGCTGATTCTTGCAGTTTGACTGAACCAGAAGCGGGACGTCGACTGGCGCCAGTTTCCCGACTCTACACGACAACATGCTCCCGATCACAGATACAAACCCAAAAGATACCGCAAATACAAGTGTACACATATATACAAATAGAATCCGCCCTTCAGACACCGGGGGGCAGCCTGACAATTTATAATAATGCGTAATTTCTGTATATGCCAAGAATAAAACTTTTACTAAATAAAATACATAGTAATCTGGGGGGTCGGGTGGGGGAACAAGAACAGCAGATGAAAGAAGAGAGGAGGCAAGAGGGCTTTGCAGTATCAGCAGGGGGCGGTAGTGACGAGGAGAGGCTGAAAGCTGAGGGGGCAGATGAAGAGAAGCTGAGGAGAAATGGGGGGCACGGGTGGAGGAGGAAGAATTTACTCCTCCCTCCGTCGCTGTTCCCGATTATCGTCCTGTGTCGCTGCAACACTTCGATTCGTCCGACTTTTTTTTAATTGTTTTTTAATAATAATAATAATAATAATATTAATAGTAATAATGACCACGACAATGCTAAAAAAATAGATATAAACCCCAGCCATGTCTCACAATTGTAAGTCCACACAAAAAGGAGGGGAGGAGGAGCGTGGGGGACCCTGACCCTCCAGCTCAGAGTCGGCAGCAACTGTTGCAGAGAAAATTCAAGATGAATTCTGTTGAATGGAGTGAGCCATAAAGACCAAGTACAGACGGGGAAAAGAGGGAGGGAGAGGTCAACAACAGCAGAGGCAGGGTGTGCTAAAAGGGAAGATAAACAGAAAAGAGGGAGCCAAGAAAAACGGGGTGGGGAGGGGGAGACAGAGGGGAGGTTTAGGGACTGAAGAGAATTGGTGTTGAGGCGCTGTGATCCACACACCGGTGTCCTTCTGAGGGTTTTCACACATGTTTGGCAGAAAAAGCATGAAGGAGTGATGACGACGTGGCCTCACTGTGAGTTCACCCTCTCTCTCCCTCCTGGTGAAGGGAAAGGATCCTTGGTCCTCCACCCGCTGGTTGTTTTTGTCTCCAGGTGCATCATACCTCCAGGAAGCGGGAGCTGCTGGCCTTGGTGTGGAAGGGTTCTGACCACATGCGCCTCAAATCCCCCTGACAACCAAAAACCATCCGTTTACACCTGGTTTTTGTTTTCTCTCGCATTGGAATTAGACAAATTATTAAGAAAAAATATTCTTATCACACAAAGGTACAGCTGAAAATGACAACGTCCAACCTATCAAAAAGTAAAAATAAACTAAGGAATATTGTCGTTTGTTATATTTGAATGAATGTATGTGCATTTTTAAAAACATTATTCTTACAGGATTAATCTGTTGGGTTCCTCCTGTTACACTAAAGTATAAAAAATTTACAATTTAAATGATGAATATTTCTGCTACAGAAACAGAGACGCGTGAAAACCAGGCGGCGTCATCACTGGTACCTTCAGGTAGGCCATCGTGAGCAGAGGCAGCAGGGTGAAGGGCACCAGGTAAAGCAGGGCAGGCTGAGCAGCACGATGGATCCTGGAGGCTACAGTGGCGGTCAGCAGCCCTGACGACAGAAGAGTTTCATATAAGTCATCAATGAACAGAAATGTAGAAAAACTCATCACTGCAGTTGACAGAAATAAAGCTGCAGCTTTTAGTCGGAACTGAAAATACCCAAATGCAGCTCATACTGACATTGTTACAGTTACCAGGTGTGTATATAAATCTGAATAAAGAATCCAGGTCGTACCTTTTCTACATTGTGAAAGTGACTTCCTCAGTTTATTACCCAGTAATGCATTTTAAACACCTACTGAACATCATGTACTCAGTGAGGCTTTATTTCCATGAAACGATGTTCTCTCAGTTACTGGTATGTAACTCACACCGACAGACTGACACACTGAGGCATCAGGGTTTCTTCACCACCTCTGAAACCCAATTCCTGAGCCTGCAGTACAGCCAGCTCACCTGAGCTAACACGAATAACCGGTCATGACAGCGACACAACGGCAAATGGGTTATTCCAGAATTCCAAGAAAGACTCGACTTGTTTCCACGCAACAAAGTTAATAAGTCAATTAAACGCTGTAGCCACAGCTGCAACAGCGAGACAAATGAGTGTGGGTGTTTTTTTTAATCAACAGTTGTTGAGAGGTGCAAAGATGTTCACCAGAGACCTTGATGACCAGCTGTCTTCTGTGGTTGAGAACCAGAGACATCTCCGACTAACGGCACTTTTGTTCCGACGTTTGAGTCTGTTTATACATTTGGTCGTTTGGTTTCATTTGATATGCACAGCCAAACTAGAAGCAGTAGCAGAGCAATAAACAGACAGAACTGGGGATGGAGGTTTATGGCCAAAATGATAATAGTATGAATAAGGCATACGGTTCAAAATGACACTTAAACTAAAAATAAACAATCATCAATAATAAAATAATATTTACCCAGGACTAGGGCTGGGTGATATGGACTTAAAGTCATAACGATATGTTTTTAGCTGAATGGTAAAACTATATATCTATATTTTCTGTGACATAATTGAGCAGGGGTCGCCAACCCACAGCTCCAGGACCACATGTGGCTCTTTCCTCCCCATGCTGTGGCTCCCTGTGGATTTGGAAAATAAATATTGCAAACCTATTTCACTGTTAACTCTTCGAAAACAAAAAAATCGTTCACGCCTCACAGGCTGTTTACAATCCAGTGTGAAGAGGGGGGTAATGTCTAACAGCCCCGACGTGTAGACGGTGGGCGCTAGGGGCACCGAAAACCACATAAAACCAAGTGAAATAACTGTATGTTTTGTTAGTTGGCTTTTATTTTGAAAATACATCTTATTTTAATCAGTGTTAGAGTGCATTTTTATTAAGATGACAGCGGCCACACGCCCCAGTACACACCACTGAAGGATGACGGCACACAGCAGCAGACAGGGCTTTGGTCTACTACTGCAGGTAGATAAACAGGTAGATAATTACCTACTGCAGGTAGATAATTATCTACTGCAAGTAAATAATTTACCTTCTGCTTTCCTTAAACCCAGAGTCGTATTTACAGAGTTTAAATTTTGTTTGTTTTCCAGGCAGAAATAAAACTTAGTTTTCTCTGTAGCAGTTCATTGATTTCATAAATGCATCACACTATAGTGTTTTTTTATATACACAGAGCATAAAGGTAAAACACAATACTGTATATGCTGTGTTATCTTCATTTCAGAGGTCAAAAGAGTTTTGTGGTTGCTGGTATTTATTTTTCTGCGGGTTGGGACCAAATGGCTCTTCCCAGAAAACAAACAAACTCTTAGTTATAAGTTCAAGCCACATGCCAAATATATATATATATAAACTGTTCTATATATGAATTAAAACAAAACAAAACACATTTCCTGTACACAGACGCTCCAACGCTCTTTTTCAGTGCGTTAATCGTCATATTCTCACATTTCTGATAGTACCTGAATGCCCATTGTTGCAGAGACGTTAGACAAGTCATTCCAACACTGTGTCTGTTTATTTTCATTTGAATTATTCAAATGAAAATAACCTGTTCCTCAGGTTTAGTTACTTTTCAGATTGCGATTCTTTTAAACAACATTAACATAGCAACATATACTGTGACCCATTGTGTATATGGGGCTCAGCACTGTTAGTCACGTTACTGCACGTTACTGCCCCCTCTGTGCAGCACAGTACTTCCACTGTACACGTGTTCCGATCAGAAAGCCTTAATATGTCACACACACTAGACGGAACATAACGCATATAATCAAAAAAAATATTGGTGATATAAAGAGAGACAGTAATGGACATGCTCCGACTGCCTGTTTCAATCAGCTCAGCGCTGCTGCACCTTGCCCTTTTCCAATGTTTTTAAACAGGAATGCATAAATTCAGCAGGTTTAATAAGTGCCCGGCGTTGCAGGGCATGCTGACCTCCTAGTTAAACAGCTTTCCCTCCCCCAGTTGACTATTGGTCAACAATGGTTTTTAAAGTTAATATTGCCGAATATTCTATCTTAATTTATTTGTGGCAGTCAAACTCATGATCGTGATTACAACTTGATTAATTGTGAACCACTAGTCAGAACTGTTGGTTTTAGTCTGGTCAGACCTTCACATCAATATTTCACATCCTCAGGTTTAATGAACCGTATTTTCCGGACTATAAGTCACACTTATATGTAACTTATATATCACAATATATATAATTTCACGTTTGTTGTTTTCACACTCACAGCCGTGAAAGGGCACTGTAGGCTTGTGTACCAGTATCTGCAACTCCTGTACCACTGAAACTTTACATTTGTTATTTTCACACAGACAACAGCTGGAGGACACTGGTGTGACCTATACTCCAGAGTGACTTATAGTTTATAAAATACGCTACATAAAGGGCCCTGAGCGATGTGAAAGAAAACAATCAGTATGAATAACTCAGCCTAAAGTGGGTGATATGACTAGAGAAAACGTAAAACAAACTCACACGGAAACAATTAACCATTCGATCCTTGATTGATTCTCTTACCCACAAAGTATCCGATGAGAGTGCAATGGAAATAGGAGACCCGCTGCATGCGTCCGGACATGTTTCCAGGTCCGGGGACTTCTCCAGAGGCCTGCTTCTTATAGTTGTCATACCGTAGGACAAAACACAAGAGCAGCCCCGGCATCACGATGTCTCCGATTCCCAGCATTGAGAAGTGACTTCCTGTGGAACTGCGTTATTGAGAAAAATGAGAAAGACTTAGAGGAGTAGCTTCTGGAATTATCATCTGATGGATTAACCATCTGTCTGACACCTCCACATTTGGAACACCCTGGTCATTTAGAATGAAAAAATGGAGTACCCTGAACACTGTCCTTGTCTCTTGTACAGTGCTCCTGAGTTTCCCTGTCTTCCCATTCTGTCTTTAGAGCCCACTATTGTCCCCTCACTTCTATTGTACTGTACTAGTTCTATTCCTTCTGTGTGCAAGCTCCATTTTCCCAAACATTACAGTTAACGTAATGTGACACACTTGTTTTTCTTTTAGTCTTACCTGGGGAAGACCAGTTTTCCTGGTAGTGACAGTCGAGGGACATCTCGGCCCATCCCTGGCCCCAAGTGGAGCTTCCTGGACAGGACGTCTATGGGGTTTTCAGCAGGTTGAGTGGCCACTTTGACCATCACATTACTATTGAAGATGTAGGCTGAGAAGAAAACCTGCAGAAAAGTAAAAAAAAGGTTCAACAAAGCTTTATATTTAAACATATTTTATTCACGAGTTTATTGCATGTCTGATATGAATATATATCTGCTTGAGATGACTGTTTTTCTTACCCAGAACACATCATAAATCAGCAGCCCTGACAGCAGCAGACAGGAGACCTTCAGACTGGGCAGACGCACAAAGGCGATCATGGCGACGCACAGGCCCATGGCTAAAGCTGAGTGGAAGAAGAAAGAAACAGAGAATTACTGACAGCACATTAAACTGAGGTCAGTGAAAAAGCCTGACATTTCTATTAAGATCATTTTAACATTTTATCAAGATGAATCAATAATAAAAGTGTTGCATTTTAAACAAAACCTAATAATACAACAATAATAAATAACTCACTGCATGTGTTGTAAAATAATTGTTAGAATTATTAGAGTAATTCAGTGATGTTGATTGTTTATTTAAACCACAGTGACCACTCTGCACAGACAAATTGCTGGGAATACTGGGTTCACACCATCCATTAGAAGCCAGTGTCCAGTCAGCACCCAGATGAGCACCAACATGACAGAGAGGGAAAAGGACAGGAGTTCAGCCAGAGTGAAACGCCCACAGCAGCCAAACGAGATCCTAAAAAAAAAAAAATCAACAAGAGGTAGGACAAAAGTCACAAAAGACTTCTTTTAAAACTTTCCAAAAATGTAAAAGAAGTCAAACAGAACGTCATAGTAATTAAACGACTATAAAAATAAGGAATGAAAACCCCACAATTTTTGCACTTTCTTTTATTTCAGGCCTTATAAATGATTAATTAGATTAAGCACTATGAAGGAAGTAGTCAGTATCTCAGACAAAGGGTTAATGAAACCTGATCAGAGACTGTCTGTAACCAGAGAAGCAGCTGCTTACAGCAGCAGGGTCCAGTGGTAGGTTCATTCCTTCACTGGTGACAAAAAAACAGCTTGTACAGTGGACTGAATACCTGGTGGTGGACATTGTGTGAATGTTCACTTTGACCATATTAAAGATCAAGGAGTTGATGAATAACATTTTTCACAAAGCTGTTTTTACGCACTCAAAATATTTTCCCTCAAATGATAGAGTAACTAGTGCTGGTGTGTGAGAGATAACCTGTTCTCCTGCAACCACAACAACTTGATGAAAAAGCAATTAAGAAAATAGAGTTGTTACACTGAAGGCCTTATATGTTCTCATTAATATGTCAAATAAATCAGGTCATTCTTCTAACATGTGGGCAGAATGACACCGCCTTTGTATAGAAAATAAAATCAATCCGTCCACACTGGGACAGGTTTTCACCTGCACCTGGATCTTAAAATAGCATCTCAACAATTTCAGGTCAGACACCAGACTCACTCATTACAGGGCAGTGAGTTAGTCTACAACTGACAAGCAGACTGACATCATTATGGCATTTTAATTTGTGAGGGAATGTAGATCGATGTCATTGAAGACAACAGCGTTTACTGAAGTTTTGGAAGAAACTTTCCATACGCTGCAGAACACACATCAGGATGCACCGTAATGACTAAAGGTGCACTAGCCCTGTGATTAATCAAATTCAAAATTTTAATAATTTGACAGCCTTTAAAATACAAGACATGTTTCTGATTTTTTTTTTAAAGAAAGAAGAGACAGGAAGTCCAGTGGTGTCCTTACTTGTTCTGTGGGGAGCAGGGTCTGGTCAGATACTGGCACATTGGCAACAAGAGGAATGCAAATGCAATTGTTGCAAGAACTGGGGAGAAGAGCAGAGCAGAGCGATGAGACCTGAGGTCTGTACACACATTGAGGCTTGATTCAGTAGTTTTTTTCTGTTATGTTAATAGAAGTTCATTGACTCCCCGGGGGTGTAATTATAGACTAAAAACACCGTCAACAGATAATTCTATAGATCAGGTTACAGGAGTGGTAGTTACCTGCGGTGCAGATGGTGAAAACCACCTGTACTGAGTCAAAGAAGAAGAACATGACAAGCAGAGACACCGAGGCTCCTATGGGCAGGAACAGGGCCTGCGTGGAATCTATGGTCTGAATACCTGCACAACAATTTTAAACAAATTTAAAAACAACAGGGGCTTCATCATCAGAGCCCCATTCGTAGTAAATCCATGAAAATATGCTGCTAGGCCC
>NC_024320.1:1645217-1663292 GCF_000523025.1 Cynoglossus semilaevis
TGAAAGACCCTGTTGTTGTTGGGTTTCCATCTTTATCCTTCTCCTGGTTTTCACAATCCATGTTTAATGACCTGCAGGAGGGAGGAGAAGAGAGGGGAGGACAGAGCGGGATGTCAGAAAGTGCATAGACTGTTAACAGAAGGGTGGACAGCTCTGGAGGAGCCACGTTATACAGAACACACAGTCAGAAATGTGTCAGCTTGGTTCCTGCATTTCCCCACACAGTCGACAGAAAAGCGATGAAAAGAACAAATGAAAGGTCATGAGTTATGATTAACACAATGTAATTATCACCTGTTACTTTAGTGTCTGGTTAGAATACGTATAGTGTTCAGACAGGTGTCTGTGTCTCCAACAGCTTTGACCTGTTTTAGCATTACAGTATATCTTTGAAGTGTTGAGCTGGGTTAGCTTTGATTTGAGTTTTTTTTTTTCAAACCTCAAAACTAAGTCGCCTAACATCACAGCATGGGGACATGTTTAAATGATTTCAACATTGCACATGTTTTGTTGTTTATATTCCACAAAGAAGAGTAAAAATTACATGTTTTTTCTGAAACAACACAGTGAAGAAAGGGAAACCTCGAAGGTTATGTATTTTTAACACTTTTCAAACCAAACACATCAGCCTAAGTCAGTACACACTAAGAGTGTGTACTGGTGAGAATCGGGCGATATGATACGTATCAAGATACAAAGGCAACCATACAATGTATATCAATATACTGTGATACTACAGGCACAAAATAGAGATTTTTTTAAAGGTTCTTTTTTTCTTCTTTCGGCTTTGTCTCTTTTTCACCACAGCAAATCACTGATTTCCATATTGCCCTGTTCTCTGTATCTTCTACTCTGACTCCAACTATCTGCATGTTTTTAAAGCTATTCAATAAAAGAAAAATTGTCAGCACAGTTAACACACAATGCTGTTACATCGTAACATCAGGTTACTAAAACTGGAACAGAGGGAACTACATTTGTAATCGCTAGTGAAGAAAAAAAAAGCAAAATCAAACCAACACCATGAAAATGTGCATGTTAATTGTTAATAAAACAATTCTGCTGTAGAATATTAATACTGTATTGTGATATAAAATATCACAGTATATCAACATATTGTTATTTTCTTACTCCTAGTACAGTGGTCCCTGGTTTATCGCGGTAGATAGGGTCCAAGGCCTGCCGCGAGAACTGAATTTCCACAAAGTAGTGACACCATATTTATTTAATTGTTTAACGTGTATTTGGAGTTTTTTAAACCCTCCCTGTACTGTCAGGGATTCATTAATACCCAACTGCATGCAGTGCAAAATAATATCATATATACATTCAAACTTCAAATGTTTAAGCGACGTTCTCTACTGACTGCAGGTTTGCCTTTAGACAGTTTGAAGAGCGGGAATTCAAGCAGCTCTCGCTTGTCTTGCTTGTTACATCATTGCAGCCGTCAATGACGATACACCCGCTAAGATATTTTTATATGCTGCAATTTACCTGAACTTGGTTTAAATTCATGAAAAGGATGGAAAACAGGTGTTTGAAGATTGTACGTAGTGTTTTTTAAATTATTTTTAATTACCTAATAATTCGTATTTTTCAATCTATTACTAGACATTTTAGGCCACCCAATCTGAATTCCAGGTAATCCCAAGTGGGGTCGCAAACCCAGGGTTGAAAAAGAAAGTTGAAACCAAAGTTGGGTGACATTTTATCCTTCGAAAAAAATAATATGACCCTGGAAATCAGAGAAAATCCTACAGACATGTCACCAACTTTGTCTCCAAGTCTCTGTGCTTTGCTCAAAGCTGAAATCCCAGTTCCCAGTGATCTTACTCACCTAAAGCTGCCATAGACGATGAGAAGGATGGAGATGAGGAAGGTTGAAACCTGGCTGGAGTCCACTAGGGAGTACGCCCTGAGGAAAGAGAAGAATACAAAAGTGAGACTGTGAGCAGCCTTAAACATCCTGTTTGGACTTGGTGCAAACATGATAAGTGATTCGATCACGTAAGGCTCACACCTGGAACTAGGGCAATACGGACTAAAAAGTCCGATCTCTAATGAAATTAAATATTTTTTAGCTGAATGGTGATATTTGATATACATGGATATTTTGTTCTGTGACGTAACTTGGGTTTCCCCTAGAGCATTATAGCATATTAGCGTACGGGGCAAACCCTTTAAAACAAACTCTCAGTTATAAGACTAAGCCACCAGCCAAATGTCACACAGGCACCATTATTACCAGATGGCACTCATAACAATATAAAAAGGCATAAAACAAATTGAACATAAAAACCCATTGTATATGAAATAAAAATTCTCCTTGAATAAAATAAAACATCTCTTTCCGTTACACAGACGCTCCTAACAGTCTTTTTCTGCGCACTATCTAAACTTTCTGATGGTACGAACGTCTGAACGTTGCGAACAGATACAATGTTATACAAGTTATTCCAACATATTTGAACAACTATTTATATGTTTATAATTATATGAGAGACTGTGAAAGGTCAGAAAGTGTAGTACACGTAATCAATCAAGAATATTGTTAATATAAAGAGATTTAGCAATAGTCAAGAGCCAACTGTCTGCTTCAGTCAGTGTGTGTAGCACAGCAATGTTGCAAGTGAGGCAATGCTTATCGTTTGTTGTCGAATAATAAATGCATATTTCTTCATAGAAACAGTGCACACAGCCATTTATCTCTTCTTATTAAAAATAAAACTGGTCTGGTCTTATTTACCTCACCAACTGTCAATGTATTAAATGACAAAAGAAAAAAAACATGAAGGGTTCTATTCATTACAGAAACAATGTAAAACACTGTGTCTGTGGAAAAGTCCCACGTTCTGTTTGAACACCTGAATGCCACTTAGCCTATGTAGGGATCTGACATCTTGGTTTAAAAGCAGGTCACAACCAAGACTGCATACCACCACCTACTTTACTAGACTGCCTAGTCTCAAGGTTTTACCATTTACATTTTGAGATAACGCAGCCTGCTCCGCCTTGCGTTGGCGCCCGATTCATTTTTTATATTAACCAATGCGCATTGTCCCCACATTTGTATCAATTTTTAGTTACGATGCAATAGTTACATCCCTAGTCAGTATGCAAGAGTTGAAACAGTATGGTTATAACACTGATCAGTGCTATCTAAAATCATTTGGTCAGCGGATGTAAAAAAAACCCAAAAAAAACATTAAAGATGATACATTAATATGGCTCCATTTTTTCCATTTCCCAAAAACTTAAAATATTATCTGCAGCACAATTTAACAATTTAGTTTTTAAAGCTATGCAACATGGCTACAGTTAAAATATAGTTGTCATAATTAGTATCACTTTTCCTAAACTTCACCAGTGATGAGTTACACTGTCAGATATGTGTTCATTTGGATGCAAACCAGTCTTAGTAAAAAAAGGGGTGTTTTTCTAGTGGATTCACATCTATAATCATTTCAGCAGCAGACAGCAATTCCCATATACAGATACCAACCACCAGTCTGACATCAGTGTCCATCAGGGTTGCACAGTTTTTTAAACCCACAATGTGGTCAGGGGAAAAACAAGATAAACATGTGGCTTTAGTTTCACTCAATCACGTCAGACTCTTCTTTCTGACAGTTTCACAATGTTGGGCAGTTTCATCACCACCACACACATGGCATTGTGGGCCACTGAGGGAAAACAATCCCATAACAGCTACAATGTATGGGACTGTGCTAATGAAGGTACAGTGTGAATAAAAGAGTGTAAAACTCATCAGAGTTTTACAAGTTTACATCCAGAAGGTCAGGGAGAATTCTTTTCCCTGACCTTCTTTTTTTCCATCCTTACAATGAAAAGTTTTCTAATCTTTAATGTGACCATTAGAGGGAACTTCCACTACAAATGGAAATCAATGGATTGGACATTGTAAAGCTGCACAGATACTGCATGCTCCACAAAACTGTCAGTGGAGCAGTTACAATATTTACATATTCGGCTCCCCTGAGATCACTGGGCTTCAAAATACCACACAACAAAACTGCTGACAAAGGAGAGCGAAACAATTCAATATTACAATAAGAATTGCTAATTTTGTGAAATTTAAAAAAAAAAAAGGTGAAGAAAGATACTTGATTGTTAAAATCACTATAGCTCATGGTCACTGGGAGATTAGCAACTGTCACTAAGACATTACAGACTACGCAGCGCAGGAGCGCTTATCTACCGATCAACCTCCGCAAAGGTCTGAAATTCAGCAACTGTTTTCTTGTGCCCGGGTCACTGCAGACCGTTAAGCTGACTGACAGGTCCGCCCAACGGTCTGCAGTCACCTGCAGCATGGTCAAACAAGTGTGGAAAGGAGCACTAAGTGTTTCGTTTTGACCAACCGACAGATCAGACAGATGCCTCTGTGCAGTGTACAGTGTTTTTTTGCTTATTACAGATGGCAACAACCCATTCTCTCATCATGACTATTACAACATTTTTTCACATTTGTTGCAATAACTGCTGCTACCTTTTTAACCGAATTTGGTTTATTTTAATGTTGTATATATATTTATTGATATGATACTTGATACTGTTTTTATTTTAAAAATTGTTGAACTAAGGGAGTGCATTTTGTGGGAAAGGTTTCATAATTACTTGATGATTGTGATGAGAATACAAATGTTGGCCTTGAAACACCTTTTATCATTTGTGAATGTTGTCAATTGGCAAAAATCAGTATCAGCAACACATGGCAAAAAAAAAAATCTGAATCTGACCAAAAAATTTGCAATTAGTGCACTTCTAAAATTTACTAAAATATTCACCTTACATTGAACATGTGTACAAAGTTGTCTTTATATGTGGCTATAATGAGGAAGTAAACTGTCCAGGATGTACCCCAGCTTCGCCTGGTGATTAGTGGCTCAGTAGAAGATGAATGACGAATGCCAAGTACATTTGGAAATGTCCCTGTGATTTCTAGACACAATAAAGATACTGTGGAGAAGGCCACTGTGACCTGTGCACACAAATCCATTTGATACTGAGGGGCATCTACATCTCTTAGTCTTGGGAAGATTTTGTTTTTAATCACACTAATAAGAGACAAATAAAACAACACTCAGCAAGCTTCATTTTCATACGTTTAGTCTCATTAAATAAAGCTTTCACATCTAATTAATCATTTAATATTTCCATAAACTAATTCTGTTGTTTATCCAAACACACCAGGACTAATCAGAATGCTAGTTTGCTCACAGATGCTGGGTCTACCAAAGCACACAAGTGTTCCCATATCATAGACTTGGGGCCTTGAAACAGAGTAGACTTCATTCGGGCACAGACAAGGCCAGTTTTGTAAAACAATGACTTCATGTGAAGGTGCAGATATGACCCTCACCCTTGCCCTAACCCATTTCTACCTACTTCCAAAATCCCGGTCATGGGTTAGGCATCCAAAAACAAAACCTTTGACCCCAGGCATGTCATCTTCACCTTTACAAACTGATTACAACAAAGAAGCACATAAACAACTGTCCGGTTAGGGATTAGGTCACAAAATGTTACAGTACTGCAATACTTGACAGAAGTGACACACCGAAATTAACATTCTTGGCCGAAACCATAAATGAGGTATCCAAGGCCGAAGACCGAAACACCGAAAAAAATTATTTATGCCACCGGACTGCAGTGGGACACAGTGAGAAAATGTATCAAAATCCCGGTCATTCAAAAAGAATCGAGTCACATCCCTTTACTTGTAACACTTAAAGGTAAGTTGGCAATGTTTCAAATCAACAGGTCATTCAGATTGTGCTACTAACAGAATAAAGTCTAAAAGAGGTTTTATTTAGAACATTTACTGATCCTTTAGCGACAATTAATTGCGAAATTACGAAATTGGTCTAACGGCTGATATTGTCCGATCGGTCCTTAGTACAAAAAAGGGTGGGGACCACTGTTACATTACATTACATTTATAATCTTCCCATTCGTGTGACACGATAATCCACAGGTTTCATTTTAATGCATGGAGCAAATGAGAACCTGCTCCTTTTGTTCATAGTTATAAAACAGGAATAGCTGCAGGGAATCTAAAATGAGAAAGGTTCACTGTAGAAACAGGACACCAGGACATGGTAGCATCATGTAGTTCAACCCTGGTACTGTCTGTCAAATACAAGCCAGGACTTCATGACTGATCCTCGTCAAAAGGAAAGGGGGGGAAAAAAAGTGTAATTACAATAAGGCCCAACATCACTACCCCATACAACACACATTTGATACAGTAATAATACTGTAAAACAATTCTTTCTCATTTTATCCTATTTGGGTTAAATGTCATTACAGCATTAACACAACTATTTAAGAACTGACCTTGTTCTACACACAGACACAGATGATGTCACTGGCCCACTGTCAACACAGCAGGCAGATAGACAGCCAGTTTTTATCTAGCACAGACCTAATTCATATTCTGCTATCGAACGGCTCGGTCTGAATTCTGTGCACAGAGGCCGGTAGAACATGGGTGAGATAGATGAATGGAACATTTAAAAACAAAATACAATCCGGGACTGTTGAGACCTGGACCGCAGCCCAACGCGCCATAAGACGTCCTTGTTCGCTGACGGACTAGGTTTTCAATAACACAATCCCAATACCGTCCTCTGACAAGCCAGTTGCATGCATGACTTGACCACTAAAGGGCCAGGTCACCGGGCCACAATGAAGGCTTCATGGCCCTAAATGCTGAGTAAATAATGTTGAAGTCAGAATTTTGTCTTGCTTAAGGAGAACACAATTAAAAAAAATGAAAAGCCAACTGTTTCTCAGTGCTGATTGTTGCATGTCACATTTTTGACCTTTAGGCATTTATGCCTAAAGGTCAAAAATGTGACATTTATCAGTAAATGTGACAAATGTGAAAATGTGACATTTATCAGTAAATATAAGTCATTTGATAAGGGATTATTCCACATTTAAAAATCCATGTGACACACACACAGGAAAGAACAGGTCTTTACCAAGTTGCTAAATCTCTTTAAGACCAATAAGATGAAATAATCTCCTGCGTGTAAATTAAAAGCACTTTGTACTTAGGAGCTAGTTGTTAAGTTACTGATGCTGTAATACTGGTGAGGACAAAGGCAACAGGTGCTCAGTAATCTGTCATGTTTAAATCTATCAGTAAGCACACTAAGCCAAGAGGTCTAACAGATGACCTAAACGTCAGCAGTAGCAGTGTTTGGTGTCATTCCCAATTATTCATTACAAACTCTACATTTCACATGAGCAATAGACGCAGCCATTTATTGCGTCTGAATGTGCAAAAGTCTAACATTACTTTAACATAACGACTTCTAGCAATGATTGGTTGGCTCGTCTGTTTATAGAAAAGGCCAAGTCTGACTCTGACTGCACCGCACTGATAGTCTGCATAATAGGATTTGAGGATTAGTACTCAATAGCCATGTTTTCTGGGGGCATGGCTTTGTAGTAATTACATTAAAATTGTTATAAGCCAGATCTGTCTATGTGGCTTCCTGCCTCTGGTGCAGGTCTTCTCAGTTAGGAGTTGCAGAAAATATTAATGATTTACAAAAATATTAAAACAAACTTCAACAGCTGAGCTTTACCCTAACGAAACACTATACAATTTTAAAAATAAATGCAAACCCAAGCTATAAAACATACCAGTAACCTCTTAGTTGACCATGTCCTTCCCCTAACACCTATTATTTTTATTTGTGCTGAAACAGCAGCTTTTCACATTTTGGAATTTATTGGTGAAACCTACTCTTAGACCTAGGACGATAACAAATATAACTGGACAATATATGGTCCCATAAATCATTGCACACATACGAAAATATTGTCAACTTTATTTTGAGACTAATGTAATGATAGCATATATCATATGCAAATACACCCTTTCAAATGCAATACATTTCTCATTTTTTAGGATTCTCAATTTTCTGACTGTACCTAAATACCCCTAGCATTTCCTTTGGTAAATAAATGGACACACCACTACCTAGTGGCTTGTTTTGATAGTGGTATACATTGGTATAATTACATACGTTTTATACAGTTTCCTTCACCTAAATTGATTAGCAGTCCCATTTATTATCTAGGAATATAAGTACAGCAAAGCTCCATTAATCAACTTAATCATCAAGTTTTAATCTGATCGTCTAAAATGCATTCTTGCCGCATCAGTTTTCTTTAACCAAACCATAACTTGAAGAAAAAAGAGGAAGCATTGCCTTTAATTGACTCAGCTTGATGTGGTTGCTGGTGTGTGTATGCAAATCACTCATCATGGCAGATTATGGTCATGATCTCTTTTTAAATTACAACCAAGGATTGTCAGACCTTTATTAAAGAAAATCTGCCATGTGACACTTGTTAACCATATGCTACACAGTGATTACATCGGCTCCATATGCTTGAAGTTTTGGATGCATCTTTTAGTTAAAGCCAATTTTTGCTGTGCCCACAAATGTGGGTATACAATTTACATCAATGACACACTAGCAGTCATACAGCACAGGCAGCAGGAGTTAATTAAAAAGGAAAAATATATGACATCATAATTAATATCTAACAAAAGTTATTAAAAATGCAATATTAAAAAAATCAAGATGTAAAAATGTAAATACATATCTGTACCATCTGTAACTTAAAGTTTCTTGTGCACTTCAGGAAGCAACACTTTCATCATTCACCTGACACTATCGCAAGCTCAAGACCGCAAAATATGAAACCATTCCTTATTTAACAAGTTCTGAAGTAGCTTAAGTTATGACTCAATAAGCACTATCTAATACAAATTGTCAGACAGGTTAAACTTAGCACAATTGTTGCACTCCTGTCTTAAAGGGAATAACCAGTTAGGCTCAGGTCCTTAAAATGTTATTGTTGTGGTTTGGATAACTAAGATGAACAGAACAGAATTCTACACTGTAAGCATTTCTCTAGCACTGGCCTTAATAAAACTGTATGAGAGAACTGAGAATATTTAATAGGCGCACAATGTACACCATTTAAAAACTACAAATGCCAAAATTCCCTGGACACGGTCGGGGGAAAAAAGACTATAATTCAAATGATTTGACCCATGTGAGAAGTGGAGGAGCAGCAGCAGTTAGTCAGAAAAAAGTGTCACTGTTGTAACATCTGCGCTGTGTAGCAACACCACAAGTAAAACCCCATCAACATCCGCCACATAACAGATTCAATAAAACACGTATTCTACAGAAAAACAGCAGCACTAGCAGAATATACTGTGCATGTTTACTGTTTCAGCTACACTATAATGGCCCAGACTTGTGTGTTATGTTCATGGACTGATTTACTGACTGGGATTTATTAAATGTAGTTTGTCAAAATGTTAAATACATGTATATGCTTTCAATATGCTGTCACTGTGCACTTGTATTTCGGCAGATATATTTTGGACTAAATATTAGTATAAATGATAATTATAACACGTTACTACTAGAAAATAAAAAACAGCAAGTAGATTACTAGATTTTTTTAAAATTATTAAAAAAATAAAATAAAATAAAGCATTATCACAATAACACGAGTACTGAATATGAAACAAAAGGTATAAAAAAGAAACAGATTACAGTGCAGACCACAAACCATAAACACCTCGCTTGCTAGTTTATGAATGAACACTCTAATAGTTATAATAAATAAATATAAATAGGCACAACAACTCTCTTATATTACCAATCAACTACCAACACCCTGTTATCTCAAAAACAACCAGTGCTACCTGCACCACACTTGTCCAATATTGCCAGTAAACTGCCTGGAAGTTCTCCTACTATGACCTACAATATTTTCAAGTACAAAATACAGTGAGGCTTTAAGATACAAGTTTAATTCATTACACAACACCACTCGTATGTCGATCTGCTCGTATTTTGATTGCATTTTCCAAAATTAAAAATAACTAAAAACAAATTAATTCTTTCCAGGCCCCCAGAAACACATAAAGTAGGTATAAACAAATATATTGATAATATAAAATAATTAAAAAAAAAACATTTTAAATTAAATAAATAATAAAATAACCCAGCGAGGAACAGTAAGCGACAGCGATGAGTGGAAAAATGGAGCTTGGTTGAGCACTCGTAACTTGATGTTTCCTCATATCACAAGGAAAATCTTGCAAAAGTTGTTTAGTAGTTGTTTTGTAACTTGGAGAACTCGTATTTTGGGTAGCTCGTATCTTGAAGCCCCACTGTATGTCTGAGGCTATTCAGTCCAACATAAAGAAAATGACTTCAACCCAAGGCAGCTGACCTGTGTAAACATTAAATGTTTATCAATAACTGTTGTTGTACAGACACATTAAAATTAAATAGTACAAATACGTTAAAGAAAAAAAGTCACAGCAGTGATGATTTCAACTTTATTTAAAAGTTTGTCTGTTCTAATTAACCTGTGACCAGAATGTCACACTAGTCCAAGTCTTCACTCATACTGTGCAGTAGAAATAAACTGAAATATTACAAACAGAAGAATGTCTAGTTTAAATGCATGCCTGTGCAATTCAACTGAAGACGAGGCTTGTTTTACCTCTCCCCTTGCTTCCTTATACATCAAATGTATGACCATTAGTTCTTGTAAACCCACTTTTTCCACGAAGTAAAGTTACAGCATATCTTTAGCAATGGAAAATACCCTGACCCGCATTATCTCCTAACACGGCTCTTACTTTGCGTCTGGTAAGGAACAGATCGGTAGAGGTGGTTTTTACAAGGCAGTGCGACTACGGCATGGCTTTGTATTTAGGCATAGAATGAAACTGGTCGCATCGTGGAGTAGTTTGAAACCTCCGATGCTTTATGATTGTGTTTCAAGGAATAAAAAGAGTGCTCACATGGGCGTTTGCAGGTGATAGTGACAGTGACAAAAGCTACATCATCACACGTAGGATTTCCATCTCCCTTCTCAGCTCAATATGGGATGCGCATTTTTTCATATAAAGCACACAGTATTCCTTAATTCTATTCTAACTAATCTAAAAGCTATTTTGAATCTAATGATAATACAGGAAAACATGTCTTCCCAGCTCATTTGAATGCATGTTTTTGTTTCTGAATAGAGGACATTAATTTTTTAAGGAACGGTTAGCCACCCTGATAACACTGTATAAATCGTAGTATTCGCAAAGTGGCAAATATTGCCCATGAACAGATTTTCTGATGATTAATTGCACACAATTGCCACAAGACCACAAAATGTTTCATCTGACCTAAAATGAACTAGGACAGGGTTTCTCTTATTATAAGTTGACCCAAAACTGGGTCATTG
This sequence comes from Cynoglossus semilaevis, assembly GCF_000523025.1. Lineage (NCBI taxonomy): Eukaryota > Metazoa > Chordata > Actinopteri > Pleuronectiformes > Cynoglossidae > Cynoglossus > Cynoglossus semilaevis. The sequence continues at coordinate 1,656,537 of NC_024320.1, forward strand.
GGCAGCACTCCATGTAAAATAGTAAAAGACCAGACAGTACTGCATTAATAACGCACCCTTAGCATTTCAATGCTGATTGCAGCATGCCAAGAGAGAACGTAACAAATTAGGATTGAGAAAATGACAAAACTCATGTCACACTCATTAAGCAACATATGAGGTTCGGCAATGACTATGTGTACCCATGTTCAAAGTGTGCTGTTTCCATTTATTTAGAAATTATTTAAGATGGCATTAACATTCTGTGTTAATCTTAAGTCCAGACATCAGAGAGTTTTGGTCAGCCACAAGTTTCACAACTTTACGTTTTATAAAACAGCAGCTAGCAGCTGCTATCCAACCTGTGAGTTAAGAGTAGAACTAAGACAGAGGTCCTCAACCTTTCTTGGCTTGGGAACCCATTATGACATCACAAATATCTGGCGACCACAGAGACATTTTTTGTAGAATTAAAGAAAACAATGATTAGTTGAAAAAATATTATCTGTATTTTTTTTATCAATTACCAATTACATTTCAGATTTCTTTTGAATGCCATGCAACCTTATGTGAAATTGTGAACGCAAGGTTGGCTAACACTGTTCTAAGATATATTTGAAAGTGTTAATTGATACCAAATTAAACCCTTAGCCCAAGAGATGTAATGGGGTTAACATGTGAGCTATTCAGAATATTATATTAACTTTAACTAAATTAAGTTGTGACGCCAGAGCCATCACTTTTAACCAGTTTCCCAGCAATCACACACATTTATCATTTTATTAGGTGTATACAGATTCTTCTGATTAAAAATTTTAACCCACTGTCGATCTACTTATCGTTGCTCTAAAACACAATGGACACACAAGTTATTCAATGCACGCAAATGCGGGATCTTAAAATAGCATCTAAAAGGGGCCTCAACTTCCAGTTAAACACACCAGACTAGCCTCACCAAATATAGTTTAAGTAAGTCTACAACTGACTGAAGCTGACTGACAGCTGCCAAATTGAATTTCAGGGAATACAAACTCATATTGTTGAGGACAACGACTTCAGCGTTCTACAAGTCACTTCTAAAATGCACACTAATGACTAAAATACACCAACTCAAAAAATGTATATAGTTAATACATAGTTTTGTTATAACCTGTTATAACCTAATTTTTCCAGATTATTTTCCATATTAATAATTCCATCATTTTGGCTAGTAACAAATAAAAACAGTTGAGAAACATCTATCTGCTGTTCTTTTGTCTTTTATTTCAAAAATATACAGAAAATATGTTTGTCATAATAAAGAATTTTTATTTATCTTGATAATCATGGCAAATTACAATCATGACTAATCTATAACTACTCTGTGATAAACCTGATCAAAATTTTAGTCGCTCTCACATACATATAAATATGCACTGTATAAATAACATTCTTCATCTCCTTTGCTCTTTTTTAGGCTGCTGCCTCATCATTGAGACAGGCCATTGACAACGCTCATGCAACTGCAACCGCATCATTTTAAAAAAGCCTGCTGAGATGTCTCCCCACAGCTGTGTCAATCACCTCACCTGCCACCGCTGACCCTGAGCAGCTCTGCTGCACATCACTAGTCCCTTTGAATAGCTGTAACCATACTACTATCACTGCGTGTTTAGGTAATGTGTAAAAAGATATCCTCCAAAAAACAAACAAACCCGTTGTCTGTGCAAACAGTTCAACTCTACATCCTGAATGATAAATAATGGCCTAAAAACACAAGTGAAGGATGCACCAAATTGTGATTTCACAAGTGTAAAATGTGTGCATTTTTTATTACTAAATAAATATGTGAATTGTGTCAAACATTATATATTGTGAAACTATTCAAAAACCTTTCAGAACATCATCATTTTTAGGTTTTATGATAGACCAATTAACATGGTTCACATTTCTGGCAGTTTATGAACCAGATAACAAGCCACCTATTCAGAAATTGAAATATTTATTTAGCTATCATATCCATAGCTGCAAACCTTAAAAACAAGAAAAATCTTGGACGAACTTTAAAGCTTATCATAATTTGCATGTCTTAGCCTTGAGGCTAAGAAAATGGGAGAGAGAAGATTTTTGAAGCTTTATGCCAATATTTGTACCAACCTTGATTTCAATATGTAATTAGCTTGGATGTCTAGATTAAATTTCCTACATGAATAAATGCTCCCAAGGGGAACTGTTTGTTGCATATGAGTCAACGGAAAGTTCTATATTCATAAATATTGTGCTACTTTTTGTTTGAGGCAGAAAATAGTGGACAATGGCAGTAGGTGTGTCCAAAACCTCAAAATTACAATGTTCTCAAATGTCCTTTTTTTCCACCAACCTCAGACATTCATTTTACTGTCTTCAAGCAGCACAGAAAGAACATTTTCACAATCTAAAGAAAAATCTCTGAACTATTATTGATTTATAAAACGTACTCAAATGAATCGCTTTGTAATTAAAAAGTTCAAACTTTCAGCAATCAATTAGATCATTAATTGTTACAGCCCTGTATTAATATGAGGGGGTTTAGATTGGATTTGTGTTTCGCTTAGAGTACATCATTGGAAAATGTCAGCCATCATCAGTATTGAACAATGGACATGATAAAAGCTGCAATGTGTACATTTCCAATGTCTGAGCTGTGTAATCTCATTCGGCAGTGGTTGTAAAATGTTTGCAAAGGAGTCCCATAACCATAGAAATGTACTTTTAGTACATGACTGGTGACAAAAACAAAAACCCCAAATTTGAAAACTATATCCCTATTTCTTTTAATTGATTAGAATTAGAATAATTAGAAAAAGAATAATACGGCTATGCATACAATGTATTCACTCTGTTGTGGAATACAGTTCCATGTAAGTTGTGGACCTAAGTTGATTACCGTGGTGTTTATATTTTAGAAAGGACCCCTGTATTATGAAAACCTTGGCACAACCATATTATTTCTATTCATTACAATATCATAAGTAACTGAATACATCCCTTTCATTCAGGGTTTTATTCGCCGTGCAGTCACTGCGTGTATGATTTCTGAAACAATTCTAAACTATACCAAGACCAAGTGTCATTTCAGGATATCAAACTCTACTCGAACTGTTTGGGGATGACTGACGTCAATTAGCTTATGTTCCTCGACGGCAGAACCTTTGTTATTGTGCGTGTGTATGTGGGTTTGACGGCAAATGCTAACCTCTTAATCGGCTAACACTTAATTTGCTGACGCAGCTAACGCCCACTAATCTATCGCACTAACATTGTCTGTGCGAGTGTGTGTTGACCATGTAATAGACACTCATAATGCAGCAACTCATCATAAATATAACAAAGTCATTTACCAAGGAGCTAAGCCAGTTAGCTTTCAGAAACCCTAGCATTCGTGCACAATAGCATCAATGGAATTGACTGGAGTCGTTAGCATTAGCAGCAGCTGGTGCTAAACATCAAATTAGCTTCTGGCAACATCAAAGAAGCAAGGGAAAATACTCAAATGTATGACAATGCACAATGTACGGTCACAAATATCCCTTCAACGCTTAGCAATAAAATTCAGCTTTATCTGTACGGTGTCAGCTGTATGGTTTATTGCTTCGGTGACCTATATCGATAAGGTTTGATAATAGCTAGTATTAGCCTAGCTGCCGCTAGTCGGTAGAGCTGTGGCTGCGCACTCACCAGGATGAGTAGCCCTGCTCCGCCATAGCGCCGAAAACAGTGGCTTCTGCGACTGTGGCTAACGCAGATTCAGGTCCTGGTGACAACCCGTGGGGACCTCGGCGACGTTTTGCTTCTTTTCCTTCACAATCCGACGTCCTAACAGTCACTTTTCGGTGGCGACATGATGATACATCCCAGGAGCAGCTAGTGATCACTAGCTGTATGTCTTGCAACTGAAAGGGAATGATGGTTTGCTATCGTTAGGTGGACAAGACAAAGCACCCCGAGAAAAAAAGGTAGTGCTGTATTCTCGTCGCTTCGCTAATGTCTCGCTGTCACCCTAAGCCGAGAAGGCTTGGTCTCTAACGATGCTACACCCACTGTAAATCCATATTCAACGCAATGTTTCCAGAATGGATTCAGATATTCCTCAGCTCTGCACCCCTGGCTGTTATGGAAGACGTTCAGCTTTGTTTTCTATGGCGAGAGTCACGGGGGCGCGCAAATTCGCCCTGCCGTAGAGGTTTACAAGGAGGACGTGCACGGAGCAAAATGCTCGCAATGATTTTCCCTTCAGCCGCCACAGCATTGCAGCCTATCACATGGAAGAGAAGCACGAGAATTTATTTACAATTATGAATTCTTTAAGATTAGCTTGTAATTTTAAAAGACAGATTGGGTATGGCTGCACAAACCAAGTTTTAAAAAATTGTATTTTGTGTACTATGTCAATGTAGGGACAGATATTATAAAACCCACTTGTTCTTACAATGAATTATGGTTCTGCCGCATAAAAAATGATCTATACAAATTCAAGGTTAAAATTGTGTTCAAAAGGTGGGTGATGACCTGGAAGTGGGTCACAGATACTGATGTAGTCGGTCATTTGACTTAACAATATTAATCGATTTGGCCATCGTACAGTTAGACATTACCTCTGTCCTATTTAGTGGGCTGCACCCTATGCCCCCTACGCAGCAGTGGCGCCCCCAGAAGGGCGAGCCAGACATAACCAGTGAGAAATCTAGGGTGGAACACCAAAATGGTCCCTCTGGTGGTTGAGTTTTAGCCCATTTTCGGTGGTCATGTGGTGCGTCACACCTTCCTTATTCCTTTCCTGTCTATCTTCCATCCAGCTTAAAGCAATTGCTTTTTGTGTTGTTTTGGAAACTTTGTTGCCCATGTTTTTGCTATATTTGAATGTCAACATATAGCTATTAATTAATGCAATTTTGAAAAAGAAATAGCCTCGTGAGCTGAATATTTAAATGGCCCTGGATTTCCATGTCTAAATGTAATGCTAATAGAAATTACAGTGATGTTCATGTAACTAGACAATGAAATATACAGTAAAGACATTAGGTGCACCTAATTAATTAATTGATTTCCATGCTCTTGGTTGATTGGAACAAAAACCTGCAGCCAAACAGCCCTTTGAGTATTAGTTTGGGCATGCCATGACCATGTTATGTGTTACAAGAAGTTAGAAAACTTAAAAGGTCATTTTGTGCAAATTATTAAATAATCACAGAAACAAAGTCATCAAAGTTATATAGTGACATCAGCATCAGCAAGTCAATCTGGTGGGGCTTTTGGTTGGCCATGATATATATGCCTATCTATATACAGTATAAACATATATTAGGGTGGTGCAACAATTCAGAATTTTAATTGCGATTAATCGCATGACTTTACGCAAAATCCAATAATCCATTCAAAACCGGTGCATAGCGCACATTTATTTTAAATGTACTGATGTACAAACAAAAGTTCCACAGCATTTGTTGTGCAAACCCTGTTAACATCATGTTTACAGAAACATGGATGACCTTTTCCCTTTACCTTACTGTTGTGTCGACTGAATAGTTTCCTCTCGGGGATGAATAAAGTATTATCATGCCATTTTGATGATTATTTATGATCAATCCAGATATAACTACAATCTGAATATGAACTTTTTAAAACTGTGTATATATATATATATATATATATATATATATAACTGGAACAGAAAAACAAATAACAACAGGTACATAAAAATGTTACACACGTCACTGATCCGAATGGTGGGATTATTAAGATGGAAAAATGTCAATAAAAATATGCAAAAGTATAACTCAACACACAAACACATGTAGTATGTAACGCTACTATAGGTGCCTTCAAAATAAAAGCCTTGCAGTTGCTTATGGTTTTAAGCTGCAGTGAAACAAAGTTGATACGAGAAGCCTGTCTGCGATTGGGCAGTATGTGGCCCACAGGCAGACCATAGGGGTGAATGATTGTTTTTCTCTATATGCATTGCTGATCAAATGATCAATTCCTGTCATAAACACCTCAACCAAATAAGAACCAGCATCCTTTGTATTTGGATTTTAAAATTAAAATAAATAAATTTGTACTATATTGATCCCATATTTGGGAAATTTTTGTGTTGGCAGCAGATATGCTGTTAACAGGCTGCCCCTAGCAAGCGCCACGCATGTGGTTCTTCTGGGAATCGAACCCTGCTTCCGAGGCAGGCATGCTAACCGCTACACTATGGTACCGGCTTGAACTTTAATACATTACATTGGAAGTGCTTAAACACCACTCTTTAGCCCAGATCGGGTCTACTCAAGTTTTCATAGCCCAACTTCACAAACATATTTTGGTCTCAATGGAAATGTTTATATAGTCAATATTATATTCAAATTATATTATAAAGTACAGTCTGAATGTGATCATGAATAGTTGTTTGTCTCGTGATGGAAGATGATTAATGAAGTAGTAGGAGATGAATGAACAGCTAAACTGCATTGAATCTGTTGAGAATATATTGGTTTTTGTTATTATTTATTCCTTGTCTGAAGTTTTTATAAATGCTGCCGACACTCATGTTAAGTGTCTGTTGTATATAGAAATACCCAGATGATTCATTTAAAGCTTCACAGTTTCTGCAGTCTTGTTGTGGCAATCTGTTGTAAAACTCATTGGAATGAGTGATGACACCCACTTCTGTGTGTAATCCCACTCCCACAGCACAGACAGTTTGAATATGTAGAAACACAGGCGTAAGGCACAGGATGAATGGTGTCTGCGATCAATTTTGCCTCCTCA
>NC_024320.1:1663341-1695830 GCF_000523025.1 Cynoglossus semilaevis
TGTCTTATGAGGCACTTAAGGTGAACAGAACCATTCTTAACGTTCTCGTTAACACCTGTCCTTTCTCCACTGCATCATGTCAAGATGTCTGCTGTGTGAAACATGTTCAGTACAAAATTCAAGTGTGTTTTTTTTAAAGAGTACTGTAGACACATGTTTGATCACTGCTTCTGTCACCTATCTACCTGAGACCAGTGTAGCATTTAAGACCATATTCTTTTGGACTAATAACTGTCCTCGGTCTACGCTGCCTCCTACCTGGACACACTCCACTCAAGGATAATGTCCATGAAAGAAGTCTTCTGTCGCACACTTGTCCGCTCCTCCACAGACTCTTGGTGACTACCCTCTTAAATCCATTAGCCCAACTGGAATACAACACAAGTTCTTCAGTATGAACGTGTCAGACAGAGCAATCGACATTAAATATTCATCAGCTGCATTAGCAGCATGGCTCTGGAGGATGACAGTGTCTGTTGATTCACCCCTTAACTGAAATACCAAAACAATGGGATGGAAGTGTGTTCTCTAGATGATCATCATTAAATTAGTCAGAACGTTTCCTTCAGAATCAGAATCAGAAGCTGTAGCAGCTACAACAGTGATTGTAAACTGATGGCCCACTGGCTGAATCCAGCCCACCGATTGATTAAATACGGCCAGTACCTGGATACCAAAATAAACATTAAATAATGTTAGACAAAAATGTGATTTTTATTTAATTTTATTTGAGCGTTCCCCAAGGTGTCTGCCGAGAGAAGTACTTCTCAAATACTGGGGCGGATCCCCTGGTGAGGCGTGAGGGGCCTCCAATGAAATATGACACGCATATGGACATAAGTGTACCACTGCTGTAATGCTTGAATGATAACAAGCCTCCAGTCACTAGGTGGCAGCAACTCACAGTGGTCATACAGTACAGATAAAAAAATACACATTATCAGGTTCTCAATAGTATTTCAATTCAGGGGGTTTGTGTGAAAACATTTTTGTCCCCAAGGGGGCGCATGAAAATAATTGAGAACCACTGGTTCAGAGGAACATTTTGCCCCTTCGACAAATATAGTTGGTCATCCCTGAGCTACAGAATCAATCAAATTCATACGTGGATTCCCAGTCAGAGCATTAAGAATGTCGGGCATCTGGGGAACGTCGTACAGCAGTCCTAAAACCTGTTCAGTTCACGCTGGTGGAATCATCTACAGACCATTACCAGATCAGGAATGTCCCTCCCTATCTTCAAGAAACTCAGAAATACCCACATCTTCAGAGAGCACCTTCTGTCCTAGCACTTTTCTGTCCTTTCCAAATTCCATTCCATTTAACTCTTTTAGATTTCTGCACTCATTTTCTCTTCTGGACTCTCAGCCGAGGTAGTAAGCTCTGCTTCTCTCACTAGTGGTCTCCTTTCCAGATTTCCTCGTGTGGCTTGATTGTTAATCCTCCTCTTGTAAGTCACTTTGGATAAAAGCTAAATGTATAAGTGTAAATCAAAGCATTGAACTTTACATATCTTTTACATGATCTCCAAACATTTTCAATATGCTTCGGGTTTACTAGTTAACAGCCACTAACCAGCAATGTTTGAGATCTCATCATTTTTACTGCTGCAGTGTCAGAATGCTGACTTCCTTGGTTTGTAGTGCAGCGTCTTGAACAAATATGACTCAGAGGGTAAAGGGTTGAAGGTTTGACTTCATGTGCACCATCAGCAATCCTTGGGTGGCAGAAAGGCACCAACGAAATACAATTTATTATTATTATTATTATTATTATTATTATTATTATTATCCCAAGTTGCTCATCACTCCGCCGGCAACTAGTGCTGGTCCCAACCCTACACAGTACACAGGTTATGGTAATGTATGCACTTAAAAATTAGAGAGAATAACCCAGCTTGACAAGTTTCTCAGTACTGATAGTGATCCTTGGGTGTTGCATTTCAGCTGATATATGATACTGATCAGATACCAATGCTGAGTTAAGTTCAAAGTTTTACCATCTAAGGACTAAACTACTGTTGATTTTTAAGTGATTAAATATTCAATTTTAGTCATTAGTCTTTATCATTAACATCTACAGGAGAGTCTGACTTTTGTCACTTAAATAATCGACATTCATTTAATGAATTTTTAATGGTTCATTTATATCCCAAAATAATACCATTGGAATTTTACAGTCAAAAAACAACACTGCTATCGGAGCTATGCTGATGTTTGAAGACTTGAAACTGTTTTTCCTGCAGATAAAGAGGCTTTAGAGGTTGAGAGACGGGTCATTGGGTCTCAGTCAGCAAAGAAGTGCTTTTCTTACAGATTATGTGCAATCTGTTCTCAGTGACAAAGTCTCAAATTCACAGGACACAATTTAGGAACACGAACCTAAATTCAGTAGACAACAAGTCTCCAGTAATTATTATTTATAAAGAGATGTGTCTAATATATATATATATATATATATATATATATATATATATATACATATATATATGGCTTCAGTGTCAATGACTCAATACAGAAAACCAGTGACCAGTGACTAACCAGTGGTTAGTGCTCTTGCTTTACAGCAAACAATCTGGTTTGATGCCTGGTTCCTCTGTGTGGAATCCCATTGTGTGTGGGTTTTCTCCTCCCACAGTCCAGAAACTTGCAGACAGGGAATAAGGTTAGTTTTTTACAATAATTACACCATACGAATGAATGAATGGCAAACATGGTATTGTCCTGCAGGAGGCGCCAAAATGCTGTTTGAATGCTTTTGCAAAACACGTTATACATTAAAACCATAATGTGACTGAAGTTCAAAACCTTTGTTTCCTACCATTTAATACCAGTTATGTAGCCAACTGACCTTGCGTCCCGTCCTGCCCCTCCGACGACCCTACTGGGAACAAGGATTACATATCGGATGGATAGAGTTTTAGATCTAAGGAGTACTGGATGTAAAAAGACACATCTGATGACCAGGTCATCAGGTCCTGCTGAGGTACTGATCCAATTTACACTACATTAAAGAAACAATAGCCTCGTTAGACCCTTTATACACATTTTTATTTTTACCACGGTTTAGAGTCCTCCACACTATATGAGGTACATATATTTGCCCAGCAGGTGTCAATGTTTACTAATAGAGCAGTTGGGGTACTAGAGACGGTAGGGTATAATGGTAGAGTTGTGACTGATACACAGAGAGTACTCATATTAAAAGCACACCTATCTGTCAATATACACAAATACATTACGGAAATTAACGGCATCAATAAAACTGCAGTGGTGGGCACTTAACTGCCCCACACAGTACTCTTACTCTAACGGCAATCATCCATTGACAAACCCAACGCTTAAATCTAATGTTTCTATGGATATACAGTGTGTATGTGTATATATATATACATAGACACATATATACATAAACTGGGTTTTTTACATTTTTATTGTGTACATTATTTCCTTTTAATATGTAAGTATTTTTATGATATTTATCTGAATGCAACAGAAATTTCGTTTCATATTTATTTATATTCAAATGCAGTAATAACTACAGAAACCTTGACCTTAACCTTGACCTTGATGTACTCGCAGGAATTATAAACATACACTGAGATCTTCAACATCTCTGAGTCTCTCGTTTTTAGTGTCTATAGCCATCTGCTGCCACCTAGTGGAAGAGTATTTCATTTTTCTGCTTCTTACTGTTACATCAGCGAACATTTCAGATCAATTAAGTGAAAGGGGATCATTTTTCACGGTACACCTGATGATCTCTCACGCCACAGTGGTTTTCACTGACTCTAAAAGAACTCTGGACCCTAACAGTTTATAAAACCAGCTGGGGAGCAGCATCTTGAGGTAGAGACCAAAGCTCATTTCAGGGAGTTGCTGTGAATCAGATGTTGTACATCCAGCAGACATGCTCTTCTAAATGCTTCAGTTCACTGGCTGATAAAAGTCACCTGACGGCTGATTAAATGGGGAGAGTACACTGTCAGTATTGTTGTGCAGCGGCAGAGAGCTCCAACCTCCAGGTCATGTGGTTGTGAGGAGAGACAGCTCTTAATCTCAGTGTGTTTCTCAAATGCTGGTGTGTGAACCTAAAGTGCGTCATTTAGCTTTTCAAAGCACTGATTTTTTTTTATATAGTAAATTTTGGTAACGTACATTAAAACATGACTTCCTGTGTCATATTAGTCAAGCTGAATGTGACCATCCATTTCATTATGATAATCATCTTTTTAGGCTGTTGGACATTATGATAACTGGGAGAAACAACAACAACAACAAACAGTCAGACATGTTTTTCAAAATTTTAAAAATGTAGCGCAGGGGTCAGTGTCTGAAACAGTGTCTGTGGTAATTCCAGTACGGTCCTTGGTTTACTGACATCCTTGATCTACAGCGTTTAATAGAAAGGTTGCCATCTCCCAAAAATGTATCAAGAAAGTCTTGTTCCCTCATTCCGATGTAGGGTGTTAAAAGAGGACAACTACGTCAGCACGTGGCACTACACAGTGAAGACTGCTTTGTTTATATTCACCAGTTGTGAATACTGACCTCCATTACTGACGTATTTAATGGTATTTACATATTTGACATTATATTCTAATATTCTAGAATAATTCTAGAAAAAGAATAAGAACTAGACTTGTTTAAAAATTTTGTTCTAATGTTCAGTTAGCGGTATCTCACGTTTTCATGAGATTTCTGTTTTACAGAGGTACTACTGGGAAACTTGGCAGACGGTGCATAAATTAGGCAGCATGTTTGTGATGTAATTTCGCCGACGTTATCAATTAAACGTGTCTGTAGAATCTGTAAGCGGACCCAATAAGCAGGTAGAACCATTCCAAAGAAGTGGACCATCTGGAGCAGATACCCTACAAGACGTTTACCGTCTTTTAAGATTCTTTCCTTTTACAAAACACACTCAGTAAGTAGCTCATTCTGCTTTATGTATTCATTTGTCATATTCCTCCCACACAGGCAGGTATAATGTCAAACTGTGGATGCAGTGCAATGTGTCAACACACACAAACACACACAAACACACACACAGTGACAGAAACCAAAGCGACTTTCACATCTCTGTGCTGTTCTCAACCACAAGTGGTTTCACACTGTCTGCCGATCTGTATTCCCACAGAGTTTAGAACGTGCAGAAAGAAGCCTGCGCTGAAACAAACGTGGAATCACAGATTAATGGTGTCAAATGGTGACGCTAACGGTTTAAAAAAGGGACAGACGTCAGTCTGTTGCTGGCTGTCGAAAAAACAAGAGCTGTTCTGCCTCTGCCTCTGCCTCTGCCCTCCATAGAAGTCAGGGATGGGCAGGCCTGTTTGAAGCACTCCCCGTGGGTTCTGGGGTTCTATGGAATCCGGGTGTGCTGACAATGTTAGCACGGCTGATATGAGAGCCTGATCAAAGCTGGCTTGTTCTGCTTGACCGATTTGCACCGGATTAAGGATTAGGGAGACAGGAACCTGGGTGAGGCACAGAGGCAGTCTGAGTGGGGCAACAACCAGATAGAGGAGGTTATGGAGAGACAGAAAGTGGACGTGGACAGAGTCGTACGATAACGTCAGAGACCATCAAGAAACAAAAGACAAAATAAGGGCATGACCGAGGAAGGATTTACAAAACAAGTAGCTGCGTACATTTCTACGAAACAGACGAGTGAATTTACATAAGAAATGCCGCTTTGACTTCATAACGGCTGTAACTTCTCCCTCTGCGGGAGCTTCACCACCTTCTGTCACAAACACAATTTTCCTTTGCTGTAGTTAGTGAAGTGTTAAGTCTGATATGCCCCGAGACAATGCTCAGCTTTGATAGTTGAAATGTTAAAATCAATTTAACACAAACAGGGAACCAGTGTGGAAGTGAAAAGGGGGAGAGGGGGAGGAGGGAGTGAAGGGAACATGGTGCCGCAAATGTGAGGAAGAGGAACCTAAATACACGTAAAACCACCTGTATGTAACAAGGTTAAGTAAGGCAAAGATAATGTTTTTACCATGATGTGCCACAGACTGTATCACAGACATGGATGTAGTTATCTGGCCCCCACTCTGGTTGAGTGATCAGAAATCCTGCGGCCCGCCGTTCTGGAAATCACTGTGTAACAATACAATTCTTCCAAAACTTCCTGTAGTAAAATGTATCAAAATATGTGCAATAGCAGTGTTTCAGACCTAAAGAGTTTGTCTTTATGCTGATGACGTTTGGTAGCTTGATGTACAAAGATAAACTTATTGCCCTTTTTCAAAGTAAAAATTGTTGTTTTAAAAGAAAGAATAATAGGGTGATACCTCCGGTCACAAACGCCCCTATTTACGAACAAATCTACGAAAACTATTTTCAAACACATTTTGCTTAGTTTTACAAACGTTGCTTCGATTTACGAACACGCACACACGTGAATAGTAATCGTAATTCTCACTACTACTAACGCTGCCCACCGGAGCACATGAGATGCCCGACGCACAAAACACCGCATGAGACGGTTGGCCCCTCACTCAGCAACACCCCAGTTCTCACGCATCTGCTGTCCGCTAACATTGTTCGTGCTTGACACACAAGTGTTGATACTTTTGTTTTTTTGTGATTTCATTAAAATAATTCCTTATTATTGCTCTCAAAAGGGAACACTGTATGTAAAAGTGGTGGATCCTAAATGTATTACTGCTGAGACAAAGAGGTAATTCGTCTTTCTTTGTGTTTCGGATCTCTCAAGGAGTACATCCATAGAACAGATTAACTGGACGCACATTAATTGCATTGGGAAAAAAATTATTTGGAAATTGATCAATTTATTTTACATTTCTGAAGAGGTTCAGAAAATTTACAGTGATACCTCTGGTCACAAATGTATTTCGTTCTTTGACGCGGTTTGTGACCTGAAGTATCACTGTAGTCATTTGAACACATCAATAACCATGATTTTTTTTAACTTCTTCAGAAATGTAAAAACAACATAACTGATATAGTGACAGGAACAGTTAGGAGTGGGTTTTGAGTGGAAGGTATCACTTTCTAGACCTGACATACAGGATATGACACTGTACCATGGTATATTGTTTCTATTCCCATTTTAACAATGTTCACTTGTACAATAAACACCAACACTGACACCGAAAGCATCCGTGTGTTGAGAATGAAAAACTCTCGCAAATGTTATTATACATGTTGAAGAGGAGCAAAACACAGGATTAACTTTTAAACAAATCACATAATTGAACCCAGTCTGCAATCGATTGGGGGATTGAGGCTAATTGAACCTAGTCTGCAATCGATTGGGGGATTGAGGCGTATTTATCCTTAACAAATTAACTTTTTTTTTAAATAATAAAAGAAGTATTTCTGCATATATACTCAAGTTCATTATTCTGTAATTATTCCCTCTGTGGAAAATGTACTAAATGTTTCTACTATGGCCACTCTTTTGTGCCCCTGATGACGACGTCTGGAACTACAGTGAATACTCTTTAGAGCAGGGGTCACCACCCTTTCTCAAACTGAGAGCTACTTCAAGGGTACTCAGTAATATGAAGAGCTACATGTCTGATACAGACTTCCCGAACAATGTAATAATAATCAGCTCTGGGACATACAGTAGCAGACACTCTTCTTACCACTGTTATTGCACCCATTTGAATATCACTGCAAGTGTAACTGATTCAAAACGAACAGTAACAGTACAATTTTTCACCCTCTTGTTGACTAGTTTGATTTTTAGAAAGTACCCCACGGGCACCGCCACTGCAGGGGAAACATAGATGACCATGGTAAACAAGAACCTTTTGTGTACTCCATAAAGACTGTTGTTTAAAAAAAAAAACACCTTATTGCTTTTTAATGAAAAGATTACTTTAAGCTGCAAATGAATGCCCTACAGAAGACATTTGGTCTTTCTACATGGCCTTTGGCCTCAATCCGATATTTAGGAATCACCAGCAAATAGTCAAATAGTTTATAATAGTACAGTGGTCCCACTCCTATTGCGGTAGTTGCGTTCCAAGACCTTGAATAGGGAAAATCGGCGATGTAGGGGCAAGATAGTTATTATATAATTTCCGTATATATTTACCGTTTACAAACCTCCCCCACACTGTTATCAACCCTCCCTAGACTGTATTACCCTTGTCCACACAATTATATACACAGTAGAGTTGTAGGATGGTAATATAAGACGTACATATTATGTAAATAAATTAAAACACGACAAGGTTAGCGCAGGTGAGTGCAATTGGAGTAATCAAGCCTCTCCTTGTTTTAGTAGGAGCCGGGACCAAGGAGAGAGATAGAGGAGTGGAATCTGGCCTCAACGGATATACCGTATATGACCGGCGGACCACAGGAGCGCACATTATTGTAAAGGCTGTTAACTGTCATCTGTGTTGGCGTCTTAATTTGGGCTATAGCGAAACTCCTGCAAGATAGATATTTTAAAAAAGATCTGCGATGCACTGTGGGAGCAAAAGGAGAACTGCGAAGTAGCGAGGGACCGCTGTATTTTAGTTCCAATAGATTGTTTTTAAAAAGTCAGCAAGAAAGTGACAATGACAAAATAGGAGGTCTTCACCCCCTCCTCCCTCCTGGGCCATAATATGAGGGCCAGATGAAAGGCCAGAATGAGGAAAAGTTATTTGACATCACCAGATGTGCAATCACGCTGGCTATTCCAGATTAATTACCTCAGAGTTCATGACAGCAGTAATTTCATTACTACACCGTAGGCAACCTGAGCTGGGGATTTTTCCTGCTGGACAGTGTCCGTGTATATACATATATGTGTGTGTGTGTGTGTGTCAGGGGGAGTGACAGAAGAGAGGGAGGAGTCTCTTTACACACCGGTGGCATCCATAATGACCCTGCAATACTTCACGTCATGCTACAGCACTGTGACCATTATGTTTGTGTGTGTTCATGCATGTGTTCTCCGCAGTGGAGCAAAACAAAACGTCGTTCTGCGCGACGTTCCCAAGAGATTAACCCCCGAAGTGGAAGCGAGCGGATGACGAGGGAACCACCCATTTAAACCCCATACCATGCTGCCTCATTTGCCCCACGCAGCTTCTACCAATTCTTGGTTTGTAGCCAATAGCAATAAAGGAAGTGGTCCCACTGTCACAGAAACAGTTGGCACGGAAACAGCACATTACACCATCGTCCAGTCACCCTCCCATTTCTTTGTCGTCACGTCTCCCCTCCCCCCTTTCCCTCTCCTCTTTTCNACCTCCTCTCTTAACTCTCTCTCTACCTAGCATGTACGTGTGTTTTTTTTTTCACTCTCAATACTCTCACTATCAATGAAAATCACAACCCGTCCTACTGCTGGCCTGTCAGTAAACACTGGCTGCCTCAGCAAGCGCAAATGTTTACTCTAGCCTCTCCATTTCAACCAGCATTGTTCTAAATGGCCAGTGTTGTTTTATCATTAAACACTAGATGTTGTCGCTTCCCCATCTAGGTCCGCCTTCTCTCTCTCCCCCTCTCTCTCTCCCTCTCTCTCTCCCTCTCTCTCTCCCTCTCTCTCTCCCTCTCTCTCTCCCTCTCTCTCTCCCTCTCTCTCTCCCTCTCTCTCTCCCTCTCTCTCTCCCTCTCTCTCTCCCTCTCTCTCTCCCTCTCTCTGTTACTCTCATGATTTAATCCTGACCATTTCCCCCCTTTCGCTCTCTATCCCTGCTGACTCCTCCCTCCATTTCTGTCCTGCACTCCCTCTCTCTGCCTCTGTCTCTGGCACACTCAAACACACGCACACATATATACACGCCCTCCACCCCCATCGCCGCAGTGTCTCAACTGCCTTGGAGCAAACAAGAGAGAATATACAACACAGACGCTGATAAGAAAGTCAAAGAGGGGAACTGCAAGTGAGATGTATGCGTGTGTGTGAGAGAGTGAGTGTGTGTGTGTGTGTGAGAGAGAGAGACAGAGAGAGAGACAGAGAGAGAGAGACAGAGACATTTTTTTAAGGTTAGGGAGAGTCTCTGTGAATATGAGGAAAATATGAAGATGAAGCTGCAGGACTAAAGGTGGATTTCTACAGCCTTCCTTCCTCTCTCCCTACGCACCCTCGTCTGCAGTATCCTTTTGTACATGGATGCTGGCTTGTGAACACGGTAAGCCTGACTTTTTCCTCTCACACAGCTCTCATCTTAAATCACCATCAGGCGTCTCCGGCTATGGACACACCACAGGTACGGGCTGTCATTTCCTAATGGCAGACCTGCTAAAGGATGTGTGGGTTTGTTTTTTTATGATAAACTGGGAAATGTGATGTTCAGAGATGGCACCAAGACAGGCAGCCTGTCCAGTCCCCTCCTCCACCCTACGAGCTCTCTGCCAACAGACACTGCTATCTTATGCTTGCAATTTGACTCATCATCTCCCCAGAGCATCCTTGCTTCTTGATTCTGAATGCAGTGCTTAGTTCTTGTAATTACTGTATGTAGGACAAGCACAGAGCTGTGTGCATGTTTGTGTGGAAGC
Source organism: Cynoglossus semilaevis (assembly GCF_000523025.1). Taxonomy (NCBI): domain Eukaryota; kingdom Metazoa; phylum Chordata; class Actinopteri; order Pleuronectiformes; family Cynoglossidae; genus Cynoglossus; species Cynoglossus semilaevis. Next base: position 1,673,826 of record NC_024320.1, read on the forward strand.
CTCTACGCTCAGTCCATAATCTATTAAATACAAGTTGGGGAAGTGGGAGCATAAAAAGCACCATCACATGCAATCAAGTGCTCAGCGCTCACAACTGGCTCCAGGAACCACAAAATGTGAATGTGCAGTGGGAAGAGCACAAATCCCAGCCAGCCAGGCTCTGCAGGAACTGGGAGAAGTGGGTAAAAAGTGTGGGCCTATAGCAGCAGAGGAATGTTGCTGCCAGTGGTGCTTTGGTGCAGTTCCACGGGAGCAAATAATGTACACTGACAATGAGTGATAATGTAAAGCTAGAATTTGTTTGTGCTTCATCGGTATCCAGCTGCTCTGTGTCCCTTTATGAATGTATATCCTGACGGTGGCACTGGGAGAGGAGGCCAAGTGTGGTTGTTGCCACAGTAGGCTGCACGGGAAGATCTGTTTCAATAATCATTCCTGTTATTTTAAAAAGGAGTCTTATTGATTTGATTTATTTTTTTTTCAGAGGGGGGTTGGGATTGGTTGTATAGCTTCGAGAGAGCATGTGCATATGTGTGTACTGTATGTGTGGTAGAGCTTGGAGGGAGAGCGAGAGAGAGGCAGTGAAGGGAGGGGTCGAGGAGCTGGGGGTTTAACAGTAGGGAGGCAGATGGGGCAGAGGGGCGGAGGTTGATGCAGCAGAGAGCAGAGAGACAGAGTGAGAGAGGAAAAAAGGAGGAACGAGAAGGTGAGAGGGGGTAAAAAAGAGAGCGGCTAAAGGCCGCGATAATTTCATCGGAGCTGAAAGGCAACGCTCCTGTGAGCACAGAGAGAATGCTGGATGTGTCCGTTACACTTCCAGCAGCAGCAACTCACGCTGAAGCCTTTGAACATCTGTAAATCCAGATGAGAGTGGTGGAGGAGCTCTGTGCAGCCGTTGGCATTTCATCCATCAGGAATATTAGATTCAAACTCACACACTACAATACCTCTGTGAAAAAAAAAAACTAAAATAATGAATGTGTCACAGTGAAATGATGACAAACGACTGTGGCATTAATTACATTCATATAATTATGTTTTTGTAACAAAAGTGTGGTTTTTTTTTAATTATCAGAAAATAAATAGTCCTTAATTCCAAGGTGAAAACTCTGCTCTACATCTGGAGTTAGATCCAGGAGATGGCACTGTCAGAGGATTCGACTCCCAAACCCCTTTTTCCTCTCAGTTAAAGAAGACTGTGTTCCTAGCTTTAGCATACAAGCTAAACAGTCCCTAAGGGCCACAAAACCAACTGGTCTGAGAACTCAGTATTCTGTTCCACAGTAGTGTTACTGACAGACAATAACTCATACGGTATCAGTGCATGCTACGTACAACTGATAGCTAGCAGCCTCACCGCTAGTTGTTTCTATACAGTTCGTCTTCTGATGTACTTTGCTTAACGAAAGTTGTTTTTTCACAGCAAGTGGGCAGTGGGCTTCACAGGCTAACAGATATTAGGCTTTAATGCGAATGCTACTAAAAATACAGCACAAAAAATGCTAAAAGAAACATAGCTTCTTACTGCAATAGTTATTCTGATTCTTAACGCTATTTACCATGACTTCTTGAATATTCTACTGTTTAATTTCTGGCCATAATATGATGTTGTGTTGCTCTACCAGAGACCAGATATCTTAGATAGCTATGACTTTTAACACTGAAGACAGAATCTGACTTGGTAATCAGGGGTCTTCGAATTCCGTTCCTAAGGTGCAAAGCTCGATTTCTGCCGAAACTCAGAACCCACCTCCTCTACATAAGTACCTATGACACTCACCTAACTGCTAACACAGTGGTAACACCATAATCTTGGACATGAAAATACCAGAACAGTCTGACTTACGCCTAATGAAGGTTAGAAAGGTTGGAATACAACAACATAAACAAAAGAAAGCAAATGTAGCACAATCCAATGTATGATGGACCATTAGCCAAAGTAAACAAAGCTCTCTTCCACGTACAGGGCCACGTGATGATGTATTTGTCCACTCTGCTCGCCAACTAGTTCCCGTGCAATATTTCTTTTAACGTTGTGCATCGGAATAATGGAACAAGCCCTTCTCGATAAAGTTATGGGAAATGGAGCCATAACAATACTGAGTACTGCGTTGGTCACTCCAAGAAGACTCACTAAGGTCATGTTGACTGTAACAACAGTGCTACTGTACCTAACACACCGCAGAGGAATTCAGAGGAATTCTTTAATTGGTCTAAAGAACCTTGAGGCGACGCTGTATTTATAGCTTTTAAAAAAAAACAAAAAACAATTTTGTTATCCAAAAACCAAGGCTGTGCTCAGTCCACCTTGTTTTTCGTCCACCTCACTGTGCGATACAACTGCAGAGGTCATGACAGACTGGAATTCCTCAGTGTTAGTGACAGCTAAAGTAGATCTGACACGGACGAAGCCCGAGTCCGATGCACAATTATTCATCCTTAAACTTGCGTGTGAGCACAGTACTGTTGGCTTAGGCATACACACTTACAGCTTCCACGGCAGCAAAGTTAGCAAAGCTGTTACGTTTTGCTAGTTTATAACAGAACCTTAAGGGTGTGTGGTTTAAATTGCCAGGTTAAGGTCTGTAAGTATGTAAACTCACAAGATCGGATAAAGAGTTGATCAAATGATAACACGTTCACAGCACACACCTTGCCTACGTTGAAAACGACACCATGAAAAAGAGTCTGGCAACATTTACCTCTGCAGTTGCCTGCAACCAGACTTTTATTGCGCAGTTACGTTGCACTTCATCTTGTTCTCTAATGTTCTCTAAATTATATTGAAATTTTCCATTGCGCTACTTAAAGAGGCACAGAACCAGTGACTGAGACTGTGACATTGTGAGGAAATTGTTTCCTGATGTCGTAAAGCCAGTGAGGAGTAGCATTTTGTGCAGCTTTTTTGTAACTGGATCATTTTATCAGTGTAATTTCCCATAAGCCGTGGAAGAATCGCAGCCCTAAAGCCTGTATCTGTTGCTTTGTCATTCTGTGTGTAAGACAAGGTGTTGCTCAGATTCAGCTGGCTCAGCATTTGTGTTTGTTTTGGGTCTGTAATCCTCTCCAGGTACTGGGACAAAGTTTTGGCAGCCCTCCCTTTCAGGATGATGGCATGAAGACAGATCATGAAACTGCCAATTAATTATGGGCTTGGAGCTACAGGAAAGAAGTGTGCTCCTAAACTAAAAAATCTTAGGCGGTCCCTAACCCTGGAACACAAAAACATCAGTTTGGCGTTTTCTTTTTCTTTCTGCCTCATGTTTTCTGCTGGACTCGTACAGGGTCCGTCTGTTTTCCTGAGACCACTGAGTGAGAAGGCCTTATTTCCAGCACTCGAATCAGAGAGGCAGAGCAGAGGGGGCTAACAGAGCAACTTTGTGTTCCACTGCACACACACACACATAACAGTGGTCATATGACAACAAGGAGGTGGTGGAGTAGCCGGGTGGGAAGAAGGGGAGATGAGGGGGAGGAGGGGAAGGAGGGAGGTTGTCTGTGCTGTGAGACGTCCACACTGTGTTTTATTCATCACTTTGTGATGGAGACAACAACATCGTCCACCTGAAACCTGTCTGTCCTGACAGAGGGGATCGGTGTTGAACTTTTGTTCTTTCATAAAGGGGACTGACGATCTTCAGAACATGTGGGCTAAGAGAACGTGTGCGTCAGTGGCTGCACGTACAAATATTTCATTTAAGAATGTGTTTATTCTGCCTAATTTGGCTATTTTATTTAGCTTTTGGTTATTTGACTTACCTTTTTTTTTAATCTGTTTTGTGTTTTTGTGTTTTTTTCCCAATTTACTTTAAGGTGTTTGTTGATAAAAGCTGATTATATGTCAAATGACCTTTATTTATGTTTGTCAGACTTCAATGTTTTTCTCTTCCTCTAGGTATTTATTTTGTACTTCTTGAATTGTTGTTAAGTTATATGTACTGTCTCCTAACAGTTTATCTTTTTTTTCTAACTCTAAGCAAGGCTTTTGTTTATCTTTATCTTTGCTTTTTCTGACAAAGACACTAATGGCTAAAGTTTAGCCATTACTGGACATATATTGATTTAACAATTACATCTAACATGACTAACTATTTGAATACTATATTTGATTACTATATTTTACTATATTCTTTGTCTTAATTTTTTAATAAATTTGAGCTATTTGTCTTTAAAGCAGCAGGCCGAATGCATGGAAAGCTCAATTTAAACTAGATCAGAGCAGGGGCAAACAACAAGTCTAAAGCATTTTAAAAATGTTATAAATTCAACCCCTTCCATGTATTTATACCATATGAGTGTTTTTTTTTTAATTAGAGGTATCATAACACTATCTGCATATTGCAGCAGATACATGTTATGGATGGATATCCAAAGCTAAAGCACTTATATCTGCATGTACCACGACATACACACACATACACACACACAATCCTCTAAAGTCCAGCCTGTGCCATCGTATCCCTTCACATCAGACAGTCTACCCATAGCTCAGCCTGTGCACAAGCATGCCATTGTCATCGGCGGCTGGCCTTGTGACTCAATGTGACCCGCTGGAGTGGAGCAGGGGGAACACAGCCATCAAGATCAGAAACGTTAAACCGAGAATTATCGAGAAAAAGCATCTCGTGCACCGAGCCCTCGACCCCACCCCATCTACAGTCTCTGAGCAGCCCTCTGTTTTGGGGGAGTAGGGAGAGGAACACAGCCCAACATTGTTTTCAATAATGCATGAGCAGTTTCCTCACATGTGTGTACTGACAACACTCTGTGAGGTCTGCGTTCGCAACAGCATCACTGGCAGTGAAAACACAAGCAGTTTGGAAGGAGTGAACACTAATTAGAGCTGGAGTTTTTGTTACTGGTATAAAGTTAAGGACCAGATTTTCAACCTCCTTAAAAAATGATTTCCTTCGCACTGTTTCCTGAATGCTTTTACTCCAAGCAGTGAGATCGTATCGTGAACATGTGACAATAGCTTTATTTAAGAATCAGCATAGGTACCAGAATCAGAAATCAACTTTATTGGCAGGAATTTGACTCCAGTCTCACTTGTTTGTCTGTTAAAATACAGTATATAAAACATTACAAAGCATATATATATATATATATATATATATATATATAGTCTGTAACTGCTTATGTAGTTTAAATTGTAACAAATCCAGATCCAGATCCAGATCCTATTCTGCACTTGTGACAACTGATCCATATCAGAGGTTTATTGCCAAGTCAATTTAAACATACAAGAAATTTGACTTGGTTTAAACCAGGGGTGTCAAACATACAGCTCGTGGACCAAAACCAGCCCACTACGAGGTTCAATCTGGCCCACTTTGCATAAACACTTCATGCTCATGATGTTTTGTAAAATTATATTTCATTTAATATGGATTTTGTTGTTGTACTTCTTTCCATGAAAAAAGGGGGAAAACATGGGCGTATTATTATTTATAGGTAATTATGTGATTATTGTACTGGTCCGGCCCACTGAACACATGGTAGAAGCAAAATGTGAAAAATAAGGTGCACAGGCTTAAACACCTAACCGCTTAAACAGTCTGAAATGGCTAACACTGATGTACTGTTAGCTGTATTATGGGCTGAGTTATAGCATGTCAGGGGTGGGGGCAGGACTGGGACCACCCTCCTCCCAGTTTACTACTACTTCATCTCTTGTATACCCAAATTGCTCCTCGTGGTCTCCAGCCTGCTCTGGGTGTGTAACTTGGTCTGTAACTATATCCCTGTGCAGGGCTCTAATGAGTCATTTTTAAAACTCCAGACTAGACTCGGTCGTTCACTGGTGTCTCGGCATCTGTTTCATGGTCTCAACCTTTCGAGAAGCTTTTTGAAACATTTTGTTTTCCTACCTGGTGGCTGTACTCGATATTGTATTGTATGGTTCCCATGAACCATATAATACAATATCGAGTACAGAGTACTATGTCCATCTCCTTTTGATGACCATCTACTGTAGATTCCAAATAGAACTCGTTTTCTGATATTATACTACCATCACAGGTGAGTGCAAAAAAAACAAAAAAACAACAAAAAACTATTATCTAAGTATCTGTGAAAGATCAACCTCAACAAACCATATCTATGGAAAAACACATTTTCATTATCCGACATGTCTGAATAACCAGGCCTCTTCTTAAAGTATATTTTGCCCATTTGATTTATGTATTATTGACTTTGACCTTTGATTGACAATCGGTAAAACACGAGTTCCAACGTCATTCTACTTTGTTTTCCTTTCACGCCCTCAGAATTCTGACCTTTGTTACACAGCATGCACCCGGCACTTTTGTATAAATTTGTTATGGATAATAAGTCATCTACTTACACGCCCCAACAAAACAGGCAGCCACATTAGCATTCACTTAGCAATGTGTTTCTGGCCACTGGATGAATATAAATGCAGAGCCGCGCTTCTTTTTGAAGCGTTTGACTCACACGGTGATCACAGCGGATATATTCGTCTACATCTTAATGTTTTTGGTGTTCCCGCGCCTTTGTTCAAACTGGTGAAGGTAGAATACGGTTTATAGGTGACGCGAGTCAACCATACAGTGAGTGACACAGCTGCACAGCATTGTTCAGAAAGATTCAGGTCACACATCGTGTTTAATAAAGGCGTAAGCAGATGTGAAGCAGATTTTCCAGGTTGTGGGTGAACTGGAAATGATTTATTTATAGCATAGACCACACAACAGTAAAGAACAATCACACGTGGTTCGGTGTGATGGACGCAGAGTGAGGGCCACTCGTACTGTTATCACTGATGGCACTTACTATGTCCTAAAGATGAGTTTCTGTTCTATTTTTATAATAGACTAAAAGATTTGCTCCACTGCTACGTACAGGGGGTCCTCGGTTTACGATGTCCTCAAGCTACAGCATTACGTGGTTACGTCCCATAAATTCATCTCGAAACTCTTTTTCCATCATTACAGTGTGTTATGTCGCACAAAACACGAACAACAGCCGTGTTCAAACTGTGTACTTTATCAAGTAACTGCCACAACCAACATGGCACACCGAGCTCTCAACACTTTACTCCAGTGTCATGACATCACACTGTCGTATATATATACAAGTATACACCACACCGTGTACAGCATTAAAACCCGCCAACTAGTTCCTATGGGAACGTCATCACACGCCGCAATACGTAGAAGACCGCTTTGTTTACATTCTGCACTTGTACACCATATACTGGACTGTGCTACATTCACTTTCTTTCATTTGTGTTGTTTTCTGGGAACTTTCTGCTCCTCATTATGGCTCACCACCGTAAGTCTCGTGACTTTGTATCTGAGCAGAAACCGTAGAAACAAAACTCATGACATAAGTCGAGGACCGCTGTTAAAATAAGTGCATGAATGTGATTGGTCAATGTAATTGACAAATGCTCCAACTGCAGCCTGACCATACGGCACTATAACCAACCCTTAGGTAAACACCACCCACAGAGCCACGGGGTTAACCTCCTGTTGATCCAACTTTAAACACCATCCTTCACTGATCCTCCTCGTTTGACTTTTCTTCTGTCCATGTATGATGGACATTCACCAAACCTGGTCGTCAACAGACCAGAAACTTAGGATATAGAACGCAGAAAAACTACAACTGACATTTTTAATAGATTCTGAGCGATAACATGAATTGTGACAGGAACACTGGTTAATCCCTCCAGACTGACATCTGATTTCAAAATGAAGGTGCTGCCTGCGACTCTGGTACTACCCTTGCAGGAGGCACACAGTTCCTGACAGACTCATTCTCTAGACTCTGACAGCCTTTTTAAATACGTCTTCAGTGCATGAAAATTGCAACAAGTTAACTTGTGCAACTGGTTAACCAGTGGTTCTTTTCAGGCGTGCATTCGTTCTGATAAGATCATGTGCTGCATCTCAAAGCTAGTCGCACAAACCGTCAAAGGCCGCTGAAGATCACTCCGTCTGCGACCTATATCTCATACGATTGTGACGCAGAATGGACCAACCACAAAGCTCTGACTCATCAAAACAGGCCTTCTAGGCTTGAATACTTTGTTTGCTTTGTTCCACTGGGACATGCAGAGCGAAGCGTAGATTTAGCTCATTGCATGCAGTAAGACAGAGAGTTTTTAGAGGCACCTAATGATGCAGAGCTCTGTCTGTGACTGTCATTGGGCTCACATCAAGCTGATCATCTTTGCGAAACAAAATCAATGCGAGCTTTTTGTCCTGCTCTTAACAGCATCACATTTGGAGCTGGGGATGCATAATATTATCAGCTGCTGTTACTTTCCATTAGTAAATAATGTCATTTTGAGATTAAATGATTGATAAATTGACCGAATGATGCCACAGGAATTCGGCAGTAAAACGTTCATGACAGACTGAGAACAACATGAATTAAAAACAGCTGACCAGAGTAACATGTCTAGATCAGTCTCCAGTTGGTGCACCGTTTGTTTCCGTGTTGTACGGTTAGACGTTTGTTGCGAATTTATGTTGCACTGGATTCTCATTCATTACAGAAGGAATACATTGTATTTTGAATTTTTTTCAGGCAGATCACCTACTTACCACACTGTCACTGGGTTCGACTTAAACATTAACCTTCTCCAAATGTGAATTAGCAGGTTTATTTTAAGACAATTTAGTTTGTTTTAATCAACCAAAGCAAATCAATCAATCAAGTACATTTCTACAAAGCTTTAAGATGCAGATAGATTTTTTGTTTGTTTGTTAGAACATTTGGCATTTTTGTCCTACTTGTTATCTCAATGCAGCCAAATTTCAAATTCTTAAATCTTTTTTTGTTCTTTTACAAAAGAAATAAACAGAGTCAAAAACAGTCACAACAAACTGCTGTTTTTTATAATTTGGTTAGACCTTCATCTCAGGTCATTTTTTTCCTGAGCTAAAATCTTTCATATTCACAGCTAATGGTTTTACACAAGTATAATTTCCACCTCACATATTTTAACTCAAAATTCTAAGTTTTTTATGAGGAAAAATAGGGAAAACTGCTGGTTTGAATCAGGCTCACGATCTGACACTGATATTTGTAGCTTTAACAAAAAAATATACTCAGTTCTAAATCACCTTGCCAGTTAAACCTTAGTGACTATAGTAAACATTGTGGAGAAAAAAAAGAGGGTTTGATCTATTTCAAAAACCTATGATGAATGATTAAAAAACTAATTTTCTTTTACTTTTCTTATACTGTATTCATAGTTAATTTAGAGAGAGAGTCAGTAAAAGCACCCCCAGGAAATCCCCACATGTGGTGATGTCAACCCAATCATGGCACTGACTAGAACACAGGCCTTAGTACAAGTAGGGTAATGTATTCAGGATATGTATGTACCATCTGTGTACTGGAAAAAACATAAAACCTAAACAATACAAAATATGTAAACTTGCATTTCTTGGGTGTGGAATTTGTTCAAACAAACACTGGACATTGTTTGACCTCAGAAACCTTAAGCAGGTTACAGCTTTAAAGACATCGTCCATGGCAGTGCTACAGAGGGTAACCTAACGTCCTCAAATGAAAACTATTGTTTTTGAATTAAAGTCAAGCTCTATGTCTCAAAAAGCTGCTCCGTTCATTGGTTTATTATTAATTTAACATACTTCGGGAATCGATTTGTTTCAAGGCGTCTTAAAGACAAGCTGGAAATTGTAGCTACTCTATTGAAAGTCTGGCGGTGCTACGACATGTCTGCTCCTGATTAAATATTTAAAAAGCTCCAGTGATTACAAACTCAACAGTGTGATAGCTCTGTCAATAGCCGACTGAGCACAGCCAACATTTACGGCACTCTGCTTTGTTCTAGCACAGCTGCAGAAATGACGTTTCTTACAGTAAAGGTACTGAGTACTGTTCTGTCTGCAGCATATAATACTGTTCCGTCTTTAGAACTCCCTTGTAGGAGTACTGTTCTGTCTGCAGCATATGATACTGTTCCGTCTTTAGAACTCCCTTGTTCTTTTAATTTCTCATCCTTTTTATAGAAATGCTAGACAATATTATCGAGCTTTGGGCCATGTACTGTGTATATCACGATATCACCAGCCATATTTTAACGTGAAACTGTACTCGACATGATGATGTTGACGGCAGCAGTGGCTGAGGAAAGCATCTTAATTGATCAGTTCAGGCTTTGTTCACTAATGCTTTCCATAACTTCTGCATTTGTTTGATCCTCGCCTTTGGCCGAATTTGTACATTACCCAAAACAAATTGTTTTCGTAGACGGATTATGTTTGGTAACAACACATTCGAATACTGAAATGAAAGAATATTCAAGGGAAAAAAAAGTAAAATAGTATAGTTTAACTTGATAATAATGCTAGTTTGTCAGGTACAGTACATTCAGGTGCATGTTCTATTACTGTTTCCTCAGGGAGAGCCAGAGTAGCATACGCTAATTTTAGGCACACTCTCAGATCCGTTACAGTTTTTGTATTCATATAAACTCACAGTCAGAAAAACTACTGTATCACATGTCCCACTTGTGAAGTAATTTAAATATTTAGCAACAATTACAGTAAATCTCCAAAGACATTCGCATTATTTGTGGCTAAATACTTGTAGCCGTAGCAGGCATTAGCTGTTAGCTAATGCCTTAGATCTTTCCATGTGTTCTTCAATTATATGATATCATAGATGTTAGAAAATGATTGCTATGCAAGGTGCTAAAATCAGAAAAACCCATTATTGACAGTTTATAAGAGCCATTCCTGTGTTGGCTATGTTAGCCTCAGGCTGGTGTGCTCCACAGCTGACAGTACGATTACGGAGGCAGAATGTAACGCTTGTTCTTACTTCTATTACAATTAAGTTATAGGCAGCCAACTGACAACTGATACATTTGCACTAGGACCGAGAAATTGGTCTCTCTACCGGGGCTGAAAAAAACATTTCTGTCATGCAGTCCTGGTTTAGGAGTTCTCATAGCTTATTAAAGTAGAGTTTAAAGAAGGGCAGTTGGTGACCTCAGGTTGTACTGACTGGTCTAACATGCCGTCTATTTATCACTTTTTATCCTGTATCCTATAGGGAATAACAATTAAACATGTTGTTCTAAGACTTCTCCTTCACCAAACACCATGCTGTCACTTTTTATTGCTTCAATTAAATTCTCACTAGCCCAGCACCAGTGATGTATGTGGTAGTGGTAGTAGGAGGGTCATATGAAGTTCAGCACTTTATTTTTAATGAAGTCCCAGAGAGAATGAACTGAGTTCTTGTTCTTGCTGATAGAAATGTCTTGTTTTTGTGGAGTAAACCTATAGTTAGGGTTTCAGTTGTAACTCTAGGTTGTTATGCCGAGTTGTTGGATTTATTGCTTGTTGCCCAGTAGCTTGCTAACAGCAAACATACAACTTGAAAAGAAGCACTTGGGTTAACACTGATAACTCCTACATAGAAATGTGCTGAAAGAGATCTTTCATATTTGATACATCACAAACAATATTCTTTTATTCAGCATTTATTATTTATATTTAGAGCATTAACTGATGCTTTTCATTTCCATAAGAGTATTCTTGGAAGAAAACAATGCCAAATTCCTGGTAGAGTCTGACATTGAATACGGACACTGACCAGAACGCCTTAAGTAATTCTCTAACCTGGTTTTGTCAGGAAGCCAGCAGCAGCGGCCTAGAAACAGGAAGTAATATTCCAGCCACTAAACCAGCTGCCTTTGGATGAATAAATATTAACAGAGTTCAGCTGATGGTTAGGCAGGAGAGCTGTTTTATTTTCTGTGTGCATGCACACTATGTGATTTTGCTGGAGAGACCCAGGCAGTTGGACAGCATCAGAATGACAAGCCATTGTTATTATTAAAACAGACCCAACTGTTTTATACTTAATATTATATCTGTGCTTTAACGTTAATAATCAACTGTTTTACACTGACATGAGCAGAGGAGTCACCTTCCTTTCTCCATGTCATTTGAATAACATCTGTTGTCCAGGAGATGTCAGGCTGCATGTTGTTGTCCATGCAGCTTTCCACAGTATGATTAATGATGATGCCACACACAGTTATGTAGGCTGGTTAACTCATGCATAACCCCGATATTAATTACAGCACAGTCATGAAGGAGTCATAATTCCCTGATAGAGTATTCTTCTGAATAGTTGCTTTTAAATTGGCCGTGTGAGTGTCTCTCTCTCTCTCTCTCTCCCGTCGGCGCTGCAATGCTGTAAACAGGGATTCTGATTCTGATTCTGTAGAGCGAGACCGACAAATCGCCTGAGGCTCTCAGGCTGAGGGTTTGTGGTGACCTGAGAAAAGCTGATTACATTCGTCTAACAATTTAGCAAAAAATCCCCTTCAATTTTATGATCAGCTACAGGTTGTATAAGAGATGGTTTTAATAGAGCCTCCCAGATCCGTTTTGCCTGGGGCACGTAGAGTCCCATTAAACACGCCTGCCTTGCTGAACGGCCCTAATGAGAAATCTGCCTGCAACATCGCTACCATTTTCCCCAAGTAGCTGCTTAATATTGTTGCAATGACTGAGTTATTCTGCCGTCTTCCTTTGTTTTGATGGAAGGAAATTGTCAGCTAAGTGGTGTGTTGTGGTGACACGTGATTTCCCCGCTGCTGCCGTTCCCTTAGCATCTGAAAGTGAGGGTTGTGCAGGAGTGACAGATGTTGTCGAGTCCCCTGTTCCATGCTGCCCAGCCACGGCAGGTTTATTCTCATGGTGGCGCCTCATCTGATACCTCCTGAAATGTAAGCCTGCTGACCATTACCAGGTGACTTAAAGAAAACCTGCGCCTTTCACTTTTCTTCTAACGTCTCACACATTTGCTTTCATTCAACACCTTGTGGATTTGTACTGCCTCGTTCAAACAAAACCTTTCCTACATATGCCAGCGTCTTCATCACATCGTCAGCTGAACGTCAGCTTTGCTCTCCCTGTTCTTTATGATTCCAAACCAGGGGCTTTTCAGCCACACGCCGTGCAGCTCTTAAAATGGCTGCTAACAAAGCCATGTAAAATTGTGCATCGTTGACTTGATAATGGCTCTTCTGACCTAGAATGGACACGTTTATTGTCAAGTAGTGATGTGTTCACTGTGTTCCCTCTCACACACGTTGTGCACGATATGTCTGTTAACAAAAAGATGACGACTTTCAAACTTGGTAGATATTTACTTGGCTAATACTCGTTTGTCATTTGCAGACGTCATAAGTCTTACTCCTAATTGTCACATGATCAAACCTACCAGCTACATTACTGAGCTGCATCCAGAGGCTTCTGTGCAACATTAGAGTGACTGGACTCAGTGTCATCCCAGCTATCGTGTTACCTAAGCCTTCATGATACATCAAGATGCCGACCTTTCTCTGTACACCCCCAACGCTTCTGCTTAGAATCAATTACTCTTAAAGTGACACGTCCTTCTTTGTGAATGCTGAGATGTTCAATTTTGGGAGGAGGGTCGATGTATTGCCCTCAAGCATGCACGTGTAGGAGGACAGAGATGGACACAAGTAAACAAGTTTGATTGACTTAACTACAGAATTCAAAATTATGTTAAGAATCTGAGAAAATGTACATTTGCTAAGAAAATCCTACACTGCTTAGATAAACACTACAGAGATAAAATAACCCATGAGAAATTAGTGTAAGTATTAACTTTTTTTTACTTGGCGCTTTATAAGTAGCTACACATGTTTTATGTTAGTAAAGAGTACGATAGAAATGAGAAATCACTGATATTTTAAAAATGAAATTCGTTTTTGTATTTATAAGAATATCTATAACAGGAATATCAATTTTGGAGAAATTATAGTTTGATTACAGTAATATACTTTTGTGAGGTTTGAAGTAAATGGGATGGCTCAATCAACCTACCTACAAAAGGATAAAAAGTAGAAAATGTATGGACATCATTCAACCGGCTTCAAAATGCCCAAACCTTCCCCTTCATTGCTACTGCAACTTCAAAGTACACTGTAATGTACTGCAAATCCAATTTCTATCCTTTTAAATTTAAAATGTCAGAAATACCAGAATGGTATCATGTTGAATTATGCTTTAGTTATCAGAGTGGATTTTTTAATTTTCTTTTTAAAGGCATGTAATATGTATAATAGCATAGCAAAATAAATTACATTTTATGTGAATATAATGCAGCGGAGAATGAGTTCTTATGCCAGCACACGACATCCTTGGCAATTACCTTAAGTGGTGTAACTTCAAAAAGTGCAGAAATGCAAGTGCTGCAAATATCTGAGAAGAGCTAATTAAAAAAAAAAAACAGGTCAGGCTGGCTGTGGCCTTTTTCAGAGAGGAAACAGGTGCCTGGAGCCAGGAAACAATGCTCCTACTCTGTTTGTGGTGTTATGCTTTGTTATGGTTTTGTTCCGCTCCGTTTGTGCTCTCAGTCTTTTGAAGAGGGGACCTCACTCTTGGAAATGCTTTCTGCCGCTCCGTTCGTCTTTCTCTAACTGAGAGGTCTGCAGAGTGAAATTTCCCCACCTAAACACGGCCTCAGAGGGATTTCACTTTCGTCACTTAGCAAATACCATGCAACGTTTGTCATCCCGCATTTGTGTATTTCTCACAGTATCCCACACACAGTCCAAATATTTCAATTTCAATGTTGCTTTGAAAGCTCAGTAAGTCAATACATGTTAACACCAGTGTTTCAAAAAAAGGTCCTCCTCCCCCTCCCTATTATCATTCAGCATTTGTTTATCTGGCACTAACATGAATCTGAAGGACAGGAACACAAATGTCAGGGTTAGAAAATGAGTTAATATTATTAAAGTATGGGAGGGAGACGCGCCTCTTTGAATTTGTCTTTCTCTGCTGAACGTCTGTACGTCTGACCTTGATTTTGTGCATGCAGCAGTGTGAGGGTGGGGGTGTGTTGGGTAGATGTTAATGGATAGGCGTGGTCAGCTGAGATCTACTCTGGCTCAGAGTGTATTGTGACACAGGGCTGCAGATGTGGCCGGTGACCGTAGAAACCTGAAGAGGTAGTGTGCACAGAAAAGAGGTAGCAAGGCATTGAATAAAAAGGAAGTGTGGAAGGTAGTATCGAAATGACTTTCACCTGTTTCCTAGTTGCGAAACTCCAACCAGGAGAATGCACTGATAATGTTCGCTGAATGACAAAATGCATGTGTAACATTGGCAGAAACTTAAAATGATTGGAATATCCAAATTTTCTAATTTATTACTACTACACTATTTTGGCTTGGGGGCTGCTATTCAACTGACCAGGCTGAAGTGATCTACCTATATTGAAAACTTTAAACATATATTTACTCATATTAACCTAATCATACTGAAATATATAAATGATATGATTGGGTATTGGTTAATGTAGCTGTATGGCACAATTTCATTTACTTACAGTATATGGCCATGCAGGATTATACTGTATTTTTATTTCATTTAATCCCTCTGTGATTTACCAGTGTACTGTATTTTTATTTCATTTAATCATTTAATCCCTCTGTGATTTACCAGTAGATCGCTATCTACTCATTAGACACCTGTGCTATAAACAGTGCTCCAGGCACAACTTATCCTTAGGTTCCCTTTTCTCTTTTTGGAAAAAACAGACAATGGTGCTAACATGCTAGTTTGCTGCTAGTACGTAAGCAGAGCCTCCAAAGTGCCTAAAATGGGCATATTTTAGGTAAAGAATGAGGAACAATTGGAAATGAGCTGTTATGTGGTTGACCAGCAACTAATAATGCCTCTGTGCCTGTGCAAGCTGGTTTCTCATTTTGTCTTCATGTAAATTTATGTGAAATATTCTTTCTTTTACGCCAGGCTGACGACACATATCATTTGAACATGATTCTAAGACTGCATTCATTTACATTTCTTTTCTCTCTCCTCTTCTTGCAGAACCAGACGCCTTGAATTCTTGGGGAGATATCAAACAGAACAAAACCCAGACGAGACTTTGTATCACAAGGATCAAGCGGGCAAAACATTGTGCTAAAGTGGATGCATGCAGAAGTCAAACAAGGCCAATGCACCATCAGAGCCATGTGGGAGGCAAAAAAGGAGTTTTTGTTTTTCCCCTGCATCCAGTCAAATCAGTCTCTCTACTAACACA
This sequence comes from Cynoglossus semilaevis, assembly GCF_000523025.1. Taxonomy (NCBI): domain Eukaryota; kingdom Metazoa; phylum Chordata; class Actinopteri; order Pleuronectiformes; family Cynoglossidae; genus Cynoglossus; species Cynoglossus semilaevis. The sequence continues at coordinate 1,689,933 of NC_024320.1, forward strand.
TGCCTAACAATCCCTGGCTCTCAGTCTGATTCTTTCCTCAGGCAGAGCCCCTGCTATGCACCCCAGCTCCCCTGAATTAGGCAGGCAGTCCAACCTCAGTGCCAGGAGCTGTGTGGGCATCCCACAAGTCTGGGTTCTGCCCACACAGTACTCACAGACTGCCCTAGAACAAAAAAAAATGAAATACACCAGAGTCCCTCCTCTGTGTGGTGGCTCCTCTCACTCTTGTTAAATTGGACTTTTGTGTTGTTCTGTCTGCATCTCCCCTGAGCTGTTATTGTTTCCTGAGCGGAAACCTCCCGACTCCACCACCAGCTGTATAATTTGCTTTCAAATTAAGGACCAGCACGAGTTCCCTTGTGCTCACCACCTGGTGGAGGATCATGGGATGCCGTCAGAGCTCGGAGGAAAAGGAAGCAGCGAGACGCTCACGTCGGATTGACCGCCACCTGCGCTCGGAGAGTCAACGGCAGCGGCGTGAAATCAAGCTACTGTTGCTAGGGACCAGCAACTCGGGCAAGAGCACCATTGTCAAACAGATGAAAATAATCCACAGTGGTGGCTTCAATCTTGAAGCATGCAAGGAGTACAAGCCCCTTATTCTATATAACGCCATCGACTCGCTAACCCGCATCATCAGAGCTCTAACCACACTCAAGATTGACTTTCACAATCCCGACCGCGCCTACGACGCTGTGCAGCTCTTTGCCCTCACGGGGCCAGCTGAGAGCAAGGGTGAGATCACGCCAGAGCTGCAGGGGGTCATGAAACGTCTGTGGGCCGACTCAGGGGTCCAGGAGTGCTTTCAACGATCCAATGAGTATCATTTAGAGGACAACACTGCCTACTACCTGAATGACCTGGACCGCATCTCAGCCTCTGAGTACATTCCGACCGTTGAGGACATCCTACGATCTCGTGACATGACCACTGGCATCGTGGAGAACAAGTTCACCTTCAAGGAGCTCACCTTTAAGATGGTGGATGTGGGTGGACAGCGTTCAGAGAGAAAGAAGTGGATCCACTGTTTTGAGGGCGTCACTGCAATCATTTTCTGTGTTGAGCTTAGCGGCTATGACCTAAAACTCTACGAAGATAACCAGACGGTAAGATGAATGAAAATTTCAATTTTCACTGCTACAAGATGTCTAAAACTGATGACCTGAAAGCCAGAGAGAACATAAATATCTTAGTAATATTTCAATATTTAATGTCCAACAAAATTATAGATATCAATAGAATGATTTTCCTAAAAGAAGAGAATCTATTTTTGGTGGATAATCTTTGGTGAGCCATGTTTTGATATTAGATACCTTAGGTACTTTGTGTTTTTAAAAGAAATGCAAACACAAATACATAATGCAAATATTAGTCCGCACATTAAAAAAAGACCAAAACAATCACACAGGAACATTCAATAGATCATTTCCCTCTTTACTTTGTCAACATTAAGAGGTTGCAACGTCTCATGCAGCCTCCCTTAAGTATTTCTACATGGAAAGAAAAAGAAAAAATGCCATTATCTTCTTTAAATAGTTCTGGAATTCAAATAATTCCAGCACATCCTCCTCCTGCTTATGTTTTTTGAATACTCTGATAGTCGCTGTATATTTGAATGCTTGGATAAAAGTGGGGTCAACGTCAGATACAATGGTGGGTCATCTATTTTCTGTTACTTCACAGCAATAAATCCCTATGTCTTTGGGAGTTTGCAGTACCTAAGTTTACCTCAGTGGTTTTAACTGTCTGGATCAGAAATAGTTTTGGAGCTACATCACAAACTTGGGGCAAATGTCCCTGTAACAGAGCTGGCCTGAAAACTGAAGGCTGGTGTGGATAAAACAGGGTGAACATTGTGTCAGGTCAGAACAGGAAATCAATTAGTTTTGCAAGTTAAAAATAAAGTCTGAGGAGAAAAATGCGGTATGGTGTTAATTGAGTTCACAGACTAAAGTGCAAGTCTGTACCTGTGAGAATTAGCAGAATGGAGCAACGGGAGTTCACAGGTACAAGGAAAAACAACTTGTTATTATAATAAAGAACAATTATAGACGGAATGGGAAAACAAGGAACGATCAACAGAAGATGTTCCACTGCCAAAGAGTCTATACAAATTCAATCAGTCACAAACAAACGTCTGGTCTGTTAGATTGTTGGCTAACGTCGGTGGAGGACGGCCTGGGTTGGATGGTGGACGGTTTATGAAATAATAATAACATTGCAACAACTGGGTTTGTCTAATTGTTAGGGGGTAAGCAATGGTTTCAGGTCATTTTTTCACATCTTCTATTTTTACTTCTCCTTTTCTAAAAGTTTCACAATTGCATTTTTTTTATCAGTTCTGATATTTGACTGCTTGCATAGAATATGGAAAGAAAATATAAAAAATATCTTAATGTGTGGTAAACAATCTATCTAACGCACGTTTGTTAGAGATATGATTTTCCAGGCTGCTTCAGAGACTAAGAAGGTCCTCATCAGAGGAGACACATTTTGTTGTGTCCACAGAACGTCTTAGTGATCCTAACCTTCAAAAGGCTGTCACACAGGCAGAGAACAAAGCAGTGCAGCCAGACTGACGCCCAGCTTTGTTTAATGCACCGACTCACCCAAGACCAAAAGCACTCCATAAGAATTACAGTACAAAATTTACCCATCAACCCATTCCCTGATGCATTTTCCCTGTCCCATCCCTGTCTTCATAATGAATAAGTTGCCGTGGCTACAGTTGCTTAGCAACAAGCCAGTCAAATGCTCCTAATCCTGCTCTGTTGACAGTGAGCTGTGACTAGGGATGGGTGGAGAGGAAGAGGAGGGGAGGGGACAAGAGAGAGATGGAGAGGAAAAAGGAGATGTGTGTATGTGTGTGTGCGAAGCTGGTGTATAACAAACAACAGTGCTGGAGAGAATTGTTGTCAGATGTGTTAATGCGTGCATCTGTTTTGTGTGTGTGTGTTTTAATTTGCAGTAAAGGGTTTGTATGTGACTGGTGAGGCTGCAGCACTGAAAATAAATTCAGTTTGAATGTGAGGTGAAAATGAAACACCTAGATGTGAGGACAGCAACTGTTTAACTATGCGTTTGGAGAAAAGTGAATAAATTCAATGTTATTTTGTTGCCTTTGTCTCACACACACACACACGTGTTTGTTCTCACACAGCAAAGTGAGAAGGTGAGCTCATTTACATGTAAAACATCTGGGACCTGGCTTACACCTTTGCAGTAAATGCTAAGACGGTGGTCCTCAATGAGGGGGTGTTGAATCCGATTTAACGATGGAACATGCAACACAACACTTGGCCCTTGTTCAAGCAGGAGTGGGTTGAGACGCTGAGAAACCACGGAGACAATTGTCTATCACAAACAAAGTTTCACAGGAAAGATAGCAGAGAATTCTGACGTGATGGAATCTTCTAGGTCCATGTGTCTGCTTGGTTTTTGGAATATCAAATGCCTGGTGGCATAGCTTTAAAAAAAAAAACCCCTCCATACTATTTCACAGCAAAGGTGTAAAAGACACCATCTGTGATGGTGTGTAGGTGTCTATAACCATGGGGTAGTATCAACAGCTGATGTATTGGCACATATCTCAGAGCTGCTGATGGCAAATGTCGTGACATCGTATATACCTGGGACAGTAAAGGATGTTTAGTCACCAATCAATCTCTTTGAACCGTTGAGGACCTTTAGGTTTTAACAGAACAGAAAAGAAACTGCTACGAATATAGAAAGAGAACATGACCTGGTCGTTAACTAACCCTTCATCCCAAACTCTTCGTGCTAAAGGTAAAAATTAAAAAATTAAGATGGTCATGGAAAATTCTCAAAGTCCTTTTCTGTCCTCTGAATAATCTAGAACCAGATTCAAGACCACGACCAAACTTGACATTTGAGGATGTCTTGCATTTGTAGAACATGATCAAACACAGGACATTTGATGTCTATTGGCAGACAAAGTGTAAATCTCACGTGCAGCAGGACAAACCTAATGAATTACACTGGTACTGTCACACACCTCAGCGGTTTTGTATGCGGAAAACACAACAATGACAGTGGACTGAACTTCCTCATTAATACTTAAGTTTAATTAAGGCATGTTCCCCATGAGGATCCTGACAGGAGGAGACTGTGTGTATATCAGCAGGTGTGTGAAGCAAAAAGAGCTGGTCTGTATGCACCGACTCTCCTGGGTGTCACTCCCTCCCCCCACTATCACTTCCCATTAAGAACTTACAGTAAAAAAGGTGTGGTGCTCAGAGGAAGAGAGTAGAGACCCGCTGAGCTCAGCTGGCCTTCCCCTGCCATTCTCTCCTGTTCCATGGGTTCTTGTTTTGACACCCTGAGGAGAGGAGAAGTGAGGTCAAACTCTCCGCTAGGCCCAAAGTGGTTTTTTGTAGTGAACAATATTTAGTGAGCAGCCCTGTGGTCTCTGAGGGCAGAAATTCAGAAAGGAGGGAGTTTAGTGTCACAGAGATTTAGATAAAAAAAAAACATATGGTTAGAAATAAAGAAAATTATATTATAAATCAGCATTCTTTATGTTGCAGGGCTATTGTAGCATTGTAGCATTGATGGAGGAGACAATTAGAAGCACCTCAAGGTTAAGGAAATAAAGTGAACTCTGAGCAAGTGTCACAGCTGATGTACCGATGTCAAAAATCCTTCGATGCTCACAAAATTGGAATGAAGTCTAAGCAGAAGCTATGTAAATACAACACCACTGAAATACATGATGTGGTTCAGAGACCAGTAAACATAAACACAATACAAATAACCTAAGTAATTTACATTAGTGCAAAGATTCATTTTGTATTTTCCCAAGTCCCAGCCCTTCCAACCCCCCAGAAACAGTTACTTTGTCCTTTTACAGCATAGTAATTGAAATGTGCTTCATTTCTCGGTAAATCTCAACTTTGGCATTTAAAAGTATAAATGTCACTATGCAGTGTAGAAGGCAAGAGAGGTGGGGTAATAGGACGAACCCTCGCCCCCTTTTTTTCTATGTCTGAGACTTAGTAGCAGAGGACCCTGCATTTGGGCTCTCACACCACTCAATTAGTTCTAGAGGAGGGCTGTAAGAAAACTGATTGTTTCAAATAGCCCCTGTGCCATATCTGAAACCTGCCTGGATAAGAGGGCAGTTCAGGTGAAGCACGGGGCAAAACAACCACCCAACAATGTATCTGTTGTTTAAACATCATCGGAAATGGTTCCTAACATAATATTATAATATAAACTTGAATTAACTACATTAGGTCTTCTGACTCACAGGAGCTGGCTGAAGAATAGAGGGGAAGACAAAGCACACACAAGGCACAGAAAACACACACATTACAATTTACAACAACTATCATTTTGAGTAGGGAGGGCACCATGCAACTTTGTCATGTCCGATAACGGTACTGCAACTTTAACTAACGGAGTATCTGCCGATACCAATATCACTGTGATACCTTATTTTTTCCCCTAGCATGTTGTAGACTACTACAGCTAAGGGGATAGCGCCCCCGTTTAAGGCATGTCACACAAAGTTAAGATGAGCATTTGGGCTTAGATATAGAATCGGAATCAGGCTTTTAGTAGTTTTTTTTTATGTTGATGGTGGAAATATAAAACAAATACCTGCCACAGGGCTCCTATTTGACAAAAGTACATCAGACCAAGCTGCTTTTCTATTGGGTGACCACAGTAGAGTCTAAATAGGTTTGATTTTGCTTGATTTTAATACTAAAATCACTTCAGGATGAAACCCTTTTGGTTTTTACAGAATGTTAATCTATTAAAATGTTTAATCAGAGTAGCTATTTAATTAGGTAGCTATGGATTATTCAACATTACTCATGATCAGAATTTATTATATGTATATGTGTATATATATATATATATATATACACATAT
>NC_024320.1:1696315-1724614 GCF_000523025.1 Cynoglossus semilaevis
CATATGGTTAGAAATAAAGAAAATTATATTATAAATCAGCATTCTTTATGTTGCAGGGCTATTGTAGCATTGTAGCATTGATGGAGGAGACAATTAGAAGCACCTCAAGGTTAAGGAAATAAAGTGAACTCTGAGCAAGTGTCACAGCTGATGTACCGATGTCAAAAATCCTTCGATGCTCACAAAATTGGAATGAAGTCTAAGCAGAAGCTATGTAAATACAACACCACTGAAATACATGATGTGGTTCAGAGACCAGTAAACATAAACACAATACAAATAACCTAAGTAATTTACATTAGTGCAAAGATTCATTTTGTATTTTCCCAAGTCCCAGCCCTTCCAACCCCCCAGAAACAGTTACTTTGTCCTTTTACAGCATAGTAATTGAAATGTGCTTCATTTCTCGGTAAATCTCAACTTTGGCATTTAAAAGTATAAATGTCACTATGCAGTGTAGAAGGCAAGAGAGGTGGGGTAATAGGACGAACCCTCGCCCCCTTTTTTTCTATGTCTGAGACTTAGTAGCAGAGGACCCTGCATTTGGGCTCTCACACCACTCAATTAGTTCTAGAGGAGGGCTGTAAGAAAACTGATTGTTTCAAATAGCCCCTGTGCCATATCTGAAACCTGCCTGGATAAGAGGGCAGTTCAGGTGAAGCACGGGGCAAAACAACCACCCAACAATGTATCTGTTGTTTAAACATCATCGGAAATGGTTCCTAACATAATATTATAATATAAACTTGAATTAACTACATTAGGTCTTCTGACTCACAGGAGCTGGCTGAAGAATAGAGGGGAAGACAAAGCACACACAAGGCACAGAAAACACACACATTACAATTTACAACAACTATCATTTTGAGTAGGGAGGGCACCATGCAACTTTGTCATGTCCGATAACGGTACTGCAACTTTAACTAACGGAGTATCTGCCGATACCAATATCACTGTGATACCTTATTTTTTCCCCTAGCATGTTGTAGACTACTACAGCTAATGGGATAGCGCCCCCGTTTAAGGCATGTCACACAAAGTTAAGATGAGCATTTGGGCTTAGATATAGAATCGGAATCAGGCTTTTAGTAGTTTTTTTTTATGTTGATGGTGGAAATATAAAACAAATACCTGCCACAGGGCTCCTATTTGACAAAAGTACATCAGACCAAGCTGCTTTTCTATTGGGTGACCACAGTAGAGTCTAAATAGGTTTGATTTTGCTTGATTTTAATACTAAAATCACTTCAGGATGAAACCCTTTTGGTTTTTACAGAATGTTAATCTATTAAAATGTTTAATCAGAGTAGCTATTTAATTAGGTAGCTATGGATTATTCAACATTACTCATGATCAGAATTTATTATATGTATATGTGTATATATATATATATATATACACATATTTATATTTACAGTTCTATATACATATATAAATAAAAAATAAATATACCGTAAATATTTATTTTTAAATATAAAATATTTTAAATATTTTTAAATATTTTATAAAATATATTAATTTATATATTTATATAAATATATTTTAAATATTATATATATATATAGATATATAGATACACACATACATATTGCGTATTAAGATTTCATTTCCTCAATGGTACTGTCATTTATCTATCACATGATGATTACCACATGGGTTTTCACAATATGGCAATTTATTGCGTAATTCACAAAACTGGTATTGATAGAAAAAGACATTAAATGTTTGACATACCCCAGTTGTTTTGTATAAAAATGTTTTTTTCTAAAAGTCTTGGGTGGTTCATTGCCAACAACTGCATGTGTACAGGCAGTGACTCAGTGAATACACATGAGTTTTAGAAAAATGTCAAATCAAGCACATATGCATGAAACAATAGACTGATGTAAACCTCTTTTGATAAGAATGCAACACTTGTGTAAATGTGTTTCAGCTCTCAGCGGGCTCTGTTAGCAACAAAAGTAGAATCCAGGCCTTATGTTATTTATTTGGAACTAAACCTCAATTTACTTGCGACTCTCTCTGGCGTCTGATTTTATTGGCCAATTGTCTTTAATAGGGCATTAGATCTTTTTCGGAGAAAAATACTGCAGTATCCTTGAGGTCATAGCAATTTATGTTTATTGAGTTTTCTGTATGACTTGATTCCTTCAACAGCTTTGTTCAAGCAACACATTCATTTAAATGACTCCACACTCTTGGGAAACTCCTCTCTTAAATAAATAAGTACCGACAACCTCTCCAAAAGAAGGCTTAATGGGGGCGTAACCCTTTCAAAAAAAAAAAATACAAGAATAATTTTAACACGACCCACACAATCTTTTAAGACATTCCCAGATTGAGCAAGCCTGTCACTACAGAAAGTCTGATAAAAACAGGATCAGGATTCAAACCAGGGGATTGCCAGTTCAAATCCAAACACACACACACAAAAATCACTGAAAACAAGAGGAACAGAGGCATTTATCGACAGTGAGCAATATGATAAATAAAAAGTGGTGGTGTATTTACAGTTTAGACTCTCAGCACCAACAGCTTGGCACCCCTGTTTTAAGGATACAACAAAAAAACCTAATGTTTAAATTGCCCTTAGAGTGCTGGATCAAGCAAAAAAAAAAAGTAGGCTAATAAAATTACAACCATCTAAAACTTGCCAACATCTGTTCCATCATCTCATTATCATGAGAGGGTACAGGTATTACACTGTATTATACGTTTCAATTCACATAGCACTGTTCATAGGACTGTTCATACCTTAACTATTCGCTTCATTTTTTTTCTTCCCAACTATGCAGATCTTGTGATTTGCTCAGAGCAGTGTTGTTGCAATAACCTTTAAACAGCAGTCTTCTATCTGACAACTTCCCAGTCACAAGCTACTGGCCAGTCGCCATATGCCAGCAGCTGCCGAGAACAGCACAACTGTAGTCCCTCTCAGTTTTCTCGGCACTTTAACATTTCTCGTCACATGAGCAAAAAGAGAGGCAAGGGACGCACGCAATGCAAACATGCACTCACAGTGTTGCCTTTCTACATCACCCAAACCAGCATGTCACTCACCCAGTGAGGGATTTCACCTGTTTTTTCATAGCTGTGTCTCTAATCCTTTAATATGAAACCAAATGAAAAATATAAACTACAAACAAACAACCGTACCAAATAGGAAATTATATCAAAAGAATACTCAATGTTATTTGAGTTGAGTTGAGTATTATGACGTCTAGGACAAGTTGGCCTTAACAGTATTCAATTCAACTTGTCAATCACTTTTTGCTGTGAATTTCTAGGGATGTGGAAATGTGTTATAATAGACATATGGTGGTAAACATGACTTACAAGGACACAGTGACCTTCACCTTTGAAACTTTCCACTGTTGTCATCTACTTGTCAGCTACTGTTTCATTAGCTATTTTTGACAACATAGTGAAACTTAGCAAGATGTTCCTCTGATATTTCTCTGACTCTTTTTGCATTGAATTATACACATGTGGAGATTCACAGGAGTTCAAATGCAGGTCTTTATCTGTCGGATTCCCAATCCTGAGTTGCCATAACAGAAGTAGGGCCGTTAGCTTGTCAGATGGGACATCAGTGAGACGTACTAATGACCTTTTGACCTGCTTCTATCTTGTTTTCATCAACTCTCAATCGCCTCATTTTTATTTTTAAATGTTTTACTTTTTGCAGAGCCGCATGGCAGAGAGCTTGCGTCTGTTCGATTCCATCTGCAACAACAACTGGTTCACCAACACGTCGCTCATCCTCTTCCTCAACAAGAAGGATCTGTTGGCTGAGAAGATCAAACGCATTCCTCTGACAGTGTGTTTCCCTGATTACAAAGGTCAGAACACCTATGAGGAGGCGGCGGTCTACGTGCAAAGGCAGTTTGAGGACCTCAACCGCAACAAGGAAACCAAGGAGATCTATTCCCACTTCACCTGTGCCACTGACACCAGCAACATTCAATTCGTGTTTGATGCCGTCACGGACGTGATCATCCAGAACAATCTGAAGTACATTGGGCTGTGCTAGGGCCTGACACCTGGTGTGGGGGGTTTGGTGGATCGGTAGAGCAGGCTGCCTGGCAGCATCTGACCCACCACCAGGCTGGACAAACCAGAGGCATGTCAGTCAGCCTCAAGGTTGATCTCTAGAGGTGCAAGAGAGAACTGCAACCTAGTGAGACACTCGACTCTAACAACAAAACTGTTTCACCTGAAACAAAAAAGCTGATGGTCTGCGGTCAAAATGGATTTTTTTTTTTTTACCCAATGTGTTTGCACTGAATATGAGTATGCAGAGACACACACACACTTACACACACACACAAACACACACACACACACTTACACACGCAATCAAACCTTTTCTTTGCTCACAGATCTTTGGATCAAAAGTCAAGCACTTGTGTGACAAGGCAACACTGGAAGTTTTACACCCCCTACCTGCCAAACCTAAGATTGACAAGTGCTGTAGGTCGGCTTTGCAGTTTTCTCTCCTCAATTTTTTTTTGCCTGAGTCAAATAATGCTGCATCACTGTATGAATATTGACACAATCGATGTTCTCTTTTGGATTTTCACCTAAATAACACGTATGTGACCAGTGAGTGCACCTGATCAGATGTAGAGAGAGAGGAGAAAAAAAAACAGTAAATATGATGTCACAGGGTTTCTGCCTGAAGAGGAAACTGCCACACAAGCTGAAATGAAATACATTTCTAACACTCTGTCTGTTTTCCCCGTTTGACTCTCTGCTCTTCTGTTTCTCCATGTTCTTTTTTTAAAAAAACTTTTATTTTAACTTTTTGTGCTTTAAAAACAACAAAAAGAAATGTCTCTCAGACCTGCCGTTTACAGCAGGCAACTGACTTATGTGACCAGGAGTGTTAGGCACGATAAATTCAAAAGTATTCTTAACGATCATTCCAGCAAGAGAGCGCAAAAAACAGTGCCAAGATTGGTTGTAAATAAACCAGATCCTGTTATGTTTTCTTTTTTTTTTTTTTGATTATTTTTATGAAAAAATACATTCAAACATGCATGATTTTGTTACTTTGGGATACTAATATATTTTCTTTGAGGCTATGTTCCTCCTTTCTTAAGTTCAAATAATATATTCCCAAAAAATATATATATATATAAAATTCAAACACTGTGTACTGAGTGTACAGTTGTCAGAGAGGAATATATTGAAAATAATGATATCAACATAAGTGATTATGATGTTTTATAGGACGAGTATAAAAATGACAGTGATGACGTGAAACAGCTCACAGATCAACAGAGAACAAGACTGTAGAAATATATAAAAACAAAGATGCAAACGTCGACACTTCAAAGTTCCCTGCATTACCTTGATGCAAAATTTGTTGAAGAGTCAGTCAGTATGATGTGTAAATATACTGTAAGATTCAGACTTTGTTTAAAAAATAAAATAAAATGGATGGGTTGGGTTGTAATGAGCAAAAGAGAGAGAGAGAGAGAGAGAGAGAGAGGGAGGGAGAGAGAAGGAGGATTTTAAACCCACTCCACCTCTTCCTTCTGCTCTTTTCCCTCCTCCTCAAAGCCTTCTTTTCATTTAGAGGGTGAAGTACAAACAACTCAGCTAAGGGCTTCAGGCTTGACTTTATGGGATATCCACTTCAACAAAAGAGAACCAGATAAAAGAGGAAAAAAAGAACAACATCTATGAATAAAACAACTTATGCAAATTTCCATGGTGTAGTAAATGTGTTTTGGGGTGTATGGACTTTTCTTTTTCCTCTCATAAGTATTAAGACTCACAGCAGTTTGAAACTTGAATGCAAATAAACTCATGTGCAAAAAATAAATTGTGACATAAAAAGTAATTGTGCTCACCATACAATGTAGCCACTGGAGCAGGAATAATTAGGCCATAAAGTATGCAATTAAACCAGAGTGTGATGGGGTGGCAGCATTCAGTACTGTACAGATTCCATTCTAATTAGTTAATAAACTTTGGCTGACCTAACGTGTGCTAACAAGTTTGTCAGAGCCAACGTTTTGATACAACCTTTTACCCAGTTACTGAGGATTAATTCCAATTTCATGCTAACTTGCTGAAGTTCTGGCAAACATCACCCATTAGTGATGGAGGGAGTTGTATTACATAAAGACCAAAACAATTCCATTTATCTGTAAGGAGAAATACTGTGACAAAGCCTACAGTACTGTGATGCAGAAGGTTCTCATTTTTGTTTAATTTCATTTGAGACCAATTTACAGCCCGGTGTCATGGGACACGTGGCCTGTGTAATACTGGGAATTTTGTTTGAGAGATGAGCATAAATAAAAGACAGAAGAAGGGAGAGGTCTGCTGAAATCATAGCCTTGTGACTATCATGTGGTAGCAGTTGACGCCAATAATAAAAATGATTGAGTTACACCATTGGAAAGCAGCTTAAAAATAAAGGATGTGTAGTGTTTTGGTTTTTTTTCACTTTCATGAGTTAGTCAAGAAAGTCAGAGGGTAAATAAGTTTAACTTTAGGGAAATTTAAAAACACAGTTCTTAACATCTGATTGTCACTATTTCGAGGGGAGCTGCATTGATCTAAGTCATAGTAATATCCAAAAGTATTCTCTGGAGGAACTATTAACAGGCTTGGTTTGTGGGTGTAATGTTTTACATAGTGAAATTAGGCCCAGATTGTGGCAGTAAAGCAACCTGAAGGATGAAGAGCTGATGTTCACAAAGGAAAAGGAGTGAGGTAGGTGAAGCATGTGTAAGGTCCTACATTTGGAATTGATCGTGCAATCAATTCTAAGGCAATACACAAGGAGAACAAACATGCATGCTCAGGGCAATTTATCATGGCCAGCAAAATTATGAACTTTTTCTCGTGCAAATCAGTGGATTTAATGATTATCATCGTCCTGAGCCTGCCAAAAGCCGGAACTAACAACAACACAAAAAGTGATATAGTAGTAAGAATATTGAGTAAGCAGAACCTGTAGCAGTGTTTTTCAACCTTAAGATAGTGGCGCCAGATGGGGTCGCCTGGAATTGAAATGGGGGTGCCTGAAATATCTAGTAAAAGATAAAAAAAATGTGCTGATGAAAAATTTACAGTATTTTAAACTGATTATTATACGTTTTAAAATAGTGATTAAAAAATGCACACAATCTTGAACAACTGTTCTTTCATTCATTCATGAATATAAATCGAGTTCGAATAAAATGCAGTATATAAATCTGAGCGGACAGATATAGATTGAAACCTGCCATTCATTTATCATGTGACTGTATAAGTGCCAGTTGTTTAAGTTCCTGTGCTCAACCTGTCAAAATGTGCAGTCAGTAGAAAAGAACAGAAAACAAAATGGAAAAGTAAAAATTAGTTCCAAAAGTAAAGAAAAAGAAAATGTCTCTGGGGTCACCAGAAATTTGTGATGTCAAAATGGGGTCACATGCCAAAAAAGGATGGGAACCACTGCTCTATAGATACCATGGAGTAATTCTATTTAAACATTTGGACATTTTCCATGAGGAAGAGACCCAGTAAGTGGCTAAATTAAATCAAGACAAGAGTAACCATTTAACTGGGCAAGGGTCTTTATTTATTGATTCTGCAGCATGCGACGTATGCAAGTTTGAGTCAGACTGATACTAATACAACTATTGGTACATCCCTCACACTGTTGTAAGTGTTTGTATAGCCCTCTCTTTATTTGATGAATGAGCTTCATCATCACCTGTCAGTTTGGTTTATCATCCATTCATCCTTCTGCTACTGACCCACTGAGACTCACTTTAACCCTCTCCTGCCTCAGCACTAGCCCTTTCCCCGCTAATCCACTACACAAGAGAGTGGTAGAAGCTGAGGTTCAGTGCTCCTCCCCTGACCTTTCAGGAGTACTCATTCATCCCATTCCAAATGAAGTCCTAAAGTATTTCCATAAGGAGAGCTAAGCCTGGCTGAACAGAGTTAATTTTTTCCTCTTGGATCCCTACTGATAACATCAACCCCTCAACGCCACTGAGTTGAGTGCCCCGTGAGATCTCCGCATAAATGTTTCTTCTAAGCTGTCTGACATCTATGGATATAAATATAAACATGCAACACGCAATGTGTCAAATGCACTTATTGTTCAGCCCTTAAATGAAGACATACATAGAGAAAAGTATTAATTTAGACCAGGATCAATCAAGTTCTAAGAGAAAGGTCTGTTTCAATTGGGTTATTAAAGCCTGCACTAGCCTGTAGAATTATAGTAGTCAATCATTTTGGTCGTTATTTGTATCACTGTATCTCTTTGTCACGAAACATTGGTATAAAAGCCCATTATTGTCACTCTCTACACCAAGACCCTTTATATTGCCTCAAAATAGCAACGCTGTGGTAACATGTGATCAAACTGCACATCCACCATCCCCCAAATTTCTCAGTGTTAATGGGTGAAATGAAAAATGAAATAAGCAGAATGTTTTTTAGGAAACAGAAACGCCACAGTGCCTTCAATTTTTAAAATTGGTACAAGGCGGCTTTTAATTGTGAGCCACCAAAAAATGTTCCTTGTTTTCTGTATTTTGCTGTAAGCCATGGAGCAGCTAATGAAATTATTCGAGAGGTTTAAAAAAAAAAAACAGACAGACACAAACCACAATGTGGGAGCTCTGATCAGCTGTCACTCATTTATTTTGCACTTCCTAATGTAACGAGTCAGGGAGTTGAACAAGAACAAATCCAATGTGACACTGGGTAATGGTCTTCTGCAAGTTCAATCAAAAAAGTTCCTACAGTCACACCAAGTGCCATTAAGAAACAATCAGCTTTGGCTTTTTCCTAAATCACTCATCAACAAAGCTGTACTCAACACAGAGATTTGGGACGGATTTGTAGACTAAATAGCCCTAATACTCACACTCTAGCACCTCCATCACCCCCTTGACAGGGGGTCATTAAAGGGTCTCCAGTTAACATTATTTAGGACCTGCATATTTCTGGATTCTGGGAGGAAGTCACGAGTATAATGAGGAATTATAAGAGCATACAAAAGGAGTACAGTTTAAAAAGAAAGGCTACATAAAATTAACTGGGATAATCTTTCAAAAACAAAACAGAGTGTGAGGCAGCTTGTTTTGCTTTTCAACACCCAGTATACAGCACAGAAAGAATGGATAGTTCATCCTTCTCCTCCTCTATGCTAAGTATCTGGACATCCAACTCCTTAACATGCATTCATTCATCCTCTTCCACTTAATCCTTCTCAGGGCCACAAGGAAGGTAGAGCCAATCCCAGAAGTCATCAGGACAAGGGCAAAGTACCCCTCCCCTCCCCCCCGCCCCCATTGACTCCAATCCATCAAAGGAGCACATAAGAAACAAACAACCATTCACACTCACATTCTTACCTATGGTCACAGGAAACTACAGGCAATTCAAACAGTCTGCAGGGTGAACGATTTACAGCTTTCCACTGAAGTTGTTAACAGTAAATATACTCTGCCCAGTCGAGTACCATCACAAATTACTTTTAATCTCCAAATGTGTTTCCTCGGACATCGAATCACATTCGGGCTGCAGAAGGACAGAAGGACTTCTGGGAAATTGAGATGACGACAGTATGACCCAAAGAACACCATCCCCACAGCCAAGCACGGAGGTGGAAATATTATGGTTTGGAGATTTTTCCACAATGGGTAGAGGGCGACTTCACCACATTGAGGGGACCATGAGGGAGCCATGTACTGTAACATATTGGATGTGTCGTGGGTAGGTTTTCCCGCATGGCAATAACTCAAAATACACTGCCAGGGCAACAAAGAAGTGGCTCCACAGGAAGCTAATTAAGGTCATGGAATGGCCTAGTCAGTCTCCAGGCCTCATTCCAATTGAAAACCTATAGAGGGAGCTGAAACCCCAATTTCCCAAGTGGCAGCCAAGAAACATGAAGGATTCAGAGAGTTCTTCTGATGCGTTGATGTTGCAGTATTACATATTTTACAGTATACACATTACAAAACGTTAAGTTTCTTAAACAAATGCATACTTGAAGGGCATTTATGAGTACTGTTGGCTAAAAAATATTACCCTAACAGGACATAATATAAACATATTTGTATCTTATCACACAATAAGCAGCTTTGCCAGAAAAGCCTTTTAATGGAAGGCTTTTTTTCCAAGCTACATTTAACAACTAGACCTATGCTTTAAAACCACAAATTATAAGATCACATCAGAAAGTAAATTATAAGAATTAGAAGGATTTGTATTCATTTGTCCTCAAGAGGACCAACAGAAAAGTAAAATATTTGAGTGGTTGACCAGGTTACTACAACCACTCACAATGTGAATCATGTTCCTAAATAATGACTGCACTTATGTATATCAAATGATCGTGGTCCCAGCTGCAACCCTTTCTGCTGTTTAATTTGATTTCCATGGTGATCCTACATACCTGGTAAATCATCTCATTCACCTCATAGTCATTTGTTCCATTACTTTGCAAAGATCACAAAGATATAATTTCAGGGGTCAGTCCATCAATCTGAAATTGGGCTTTCTAGGTTCCAGATTTTGGGCAATCTGCCTTTCTGATGTATTTTATTAGAGGAGTGTAAAAACAGGCTTTGATGCTTTATCTGTAACAAATCCTAACTAGGCTTGCACAATATGTGCAATGACACTCTTCAATAGAGGATATGACTTGCAACAAATAAGAAAGTGAAAGTGCACACTACTGCACACAACAAAACGTGACCTTTGCTTTTAACCCAGCACCGAGATCAGGGGGGCAGCTCAAATGCCCAGGGAGAGTGTGTGGAGACGGTAACACCTTCTGGACCCCAGTATGCTTTCTTAACCACAAAGTAAACACTTTTATTTAAACTTGAAATTATCATTGTTGTTACTTAACTTTTCTGCCTAATTAACTTTTCTGACAATTTAATTGTCTGTGCAACAACAATCAATAAACATTTGATGTTTACACATTTTAAACAGGGCTGATTGGTCATAAAACACACATTATTATTTCAACCTGTTAGAATAAAGAAGTCTGAATGCTGGTTTGTAAGTATCATTTTAGAACACACGCTAACTGATTTAGAGTAAAAACATTCAAGTGCAATTGTGATCGATTAATCAAATCTAATTCATCTAAATTAATTGTTATTGGCAAAAAGCCATAAATATTTGGGATACATTGTTTCGCCAATATCTCCAAACCCCAGCTTAGATAGTTGACAAAACCTCCAGAAATAGACCTGAAGTCACCATATACAAATACAATAAGGAAATTGGTACTTCCAGTTGAAACCATAACCATTAATGCCCACATTTGGTCTTTGTTTTGCAAGCAAAATGTGTGTTAGGCTGATAAAGGTCTATTTAAAAATAGACACACACAAAAAAAAAAACAATAAAGAAGACAATTCTCATGAAAGCAAATCAAATGCAGGTCACATTTGGCTTACCTTTGGTGTCTTCAGGGTTTAACCTGGCATAGCTGGCCTCACACCATGCTGGTTGTTATATTTTCTAATGATTTGGAGTGTCTTGGAGCTGGAAGACAGTTTTGGGAAACAGGGAGATTGGTCAAGATGTTTTATGTATAAGCATTAATATTTATTTTTTTCTTCACCCAAATTAGAGGTCTCCAGTTGAAATATCTACCATCCTTTCCACTTGTTAGAAATTAAGTGTTGGCAATAAAACAAGTGCACAGTCCCCACACATTAAAATGAACAAAATCTTAGTGGACACTTTTGGGACTAATTAACAGAGTAGCTGCAACTGCCACATCCAAACTCCTACACTATCCCACTTGCTCCATCTGGACCAAACAGAGATATCATATCTACTGTAATAGGAACTGTTAGTAGTTAGTCAAACAGATAGACCAAAGATTCTATTTCTTGCATACAAACATAGTATCAAAATATGTAGTTATTGACTCCCGAATTTGAAGCAAGTAAGAATTTAGTGTGAATTTAGTGATTGGTCAGTTATGCCACAAACCAGTACACATTTCAGTTTCCAATGCAGCTGTACATCTATGTTGTTCTTCTTAAACAAATTATTTAGTTAACTGTGTCCATGAACTTCACAGCAAAAGAGAGACAGAGAGACTACAACCTCTGATTGCAGGGCTGATTTCAGCTCTGTTTTTGTGGAGTTAATCCCTATTAAAAGGCATGGTGCCATTTTATGTGAATATGATTTAACCCTCGTGTTGCCCTGAGGTAATTCTGAGCTTAAATAAAAATTTTATTGATACTTTTTGTTTGGTTATTTTGGTTGTTTTTTTTCTGCAAATGTGTGTGTCGGGTGTTTTGAATAAATCATGGTCAAAAGCACAACATGATGTAGTAATAGACTACAGTCACAAGACAGATACTGTCTACCAGTCTGCCTGCTGAGGCCTGCCCTGGGGGTTTATTTCCCTGGCCCAGTCTGTAGGCCTCCCAGCCTGAGTGTTGGAAAGGAAATGCAGACACAAAGAACGTCCATATGACAGTTGTTTCTGTCTCGACCACAAGACACTCAGGTCCAGACATCACAGCTCCGTTTGCTATGACAACTACAGTTTTTTCTCCGTTTTTACTTTAGTATGGGCTGGTGTGTGTGTGTGTGTGCACACAAAAATGAACTCCAGCAGGAGATCAATTTTCGTGAAAGGCTTAGCAGTGTTTGTTTGTAGTGCAGTCACCCTGGAATTTGATTGGCTCGACAGCATTTTAAACATAGACAGCTACTTGCCACGTTTATGTTCTGGTTTCCTGTCTTAGAACATTTAAACACTTGAGAAACCGTTGACCTGTCTGTGGCTGTACGAGAAAGCCAAGGTCTGCTGTTTGTAATCAGGGCTGAAATCAGCGGGTGTGACAGAACCATGGTGCCCACAGAGCACTGGCCTCATTCCAGTCATTGATTCTCATTCAAGTAAATATTGATTGTCCCCGTTCAGAGATTTGAAGCAGCCATTTGTTACAGTGCTAGTCTGATAAGTGACTCATCTCGATGGCTTACATGGCTTCCCCTCAATGCCAACCAGGCTGCTGTAAATGTTCATAGTCGATATGATGAAATTCGTTTTGCTATTTCACAGTTTATTGTTGCATAGTTGCGGGAATATGTGGGAATTTCTTTTTTCAAACAACTATAAGTGAACAAGTTAAAATTATTGTAGGTTAAAATACTTAAGGGCAATTTGAATTTGAGTTAAAATTTTGATATTAATCACAATTATTAAATTCTTATTTGATTCTTAGGCTTAAAAAATGGTTCCCAAAGTGGGGTGCATGTACCATTTTTGGATGGGCGCAGGATGAGTTATTGCAAGGATATGGGAAGAATGAAAGGGGGTCGCAAATAATGTCATGTTTGCTATATTCTTTGTTTGTCCCACAGTTATTTACATTTCTTTTCATCCAATGAGAAAAGTAACTTTTTGTGCAGTGTGAAGTTAAGTTAACATTGCACAAAGATGGCTTGACCAAAGAAAAGCACTGAGGTAAGCCCAAAGGTCACCCTAACCAGTGTTTGCATATTAGCTAGCACACTGCCTCACATAGCATTTACTGTAGCGGCCTACCATATTACCTTTAGGGCTATGCAGACTTCTGTTCACGGTATCTTAGCCTTTAACTGTACCACATGACAGTTGTTAGCTTTGCAGTATTATTAGATTATGGTTTGGCTTCAGCATTTCACGGTAGCAATTTACAAAGGTTACCTTTAGCATGCTGTTGTAGCAGTCTTAACTAGTCTCAACTGGCCTTTGTGTAGTGGTGTGGCAGTTTATCTTGATCTGCTTTAGTAAACATCTAAGGGCAGATTGCATTGGCACAGTACTGTGGCTGTTAACCTGACTTGGCTTCAGGATTTTATTGCAGTAGATTTCCCAATAGAATCTTAGCACATGACGTTAGCAGGTTATGCAGTTTAGACTTAAAATGATAGGTTAGTATGCTAGCTGATTGCTTTGTTATTGTTAACATGTTGATTAAAAAAAATACCATCTAGGCTAAGCTGCATTGGTTTTAGCATGTTAACAAAATATCTGTTCAGCTTTACCTTGTTGCAGCACTGCCAATGTATTTATTCTAGCCTAAGAACTCACCACAGCAGGTAACAGTGCATAGGATCAGTAGTTTATCCAGTGGATTACAGTACCTGGGCTACTACAAGCCTGAACAGCTTTCCTCCCACAGTGAAACTGCCCCATGTGGTAAAAAAGGCCAAATTACTAGGCAACTGAAAGACATATATAACGCTTGTAAAAGTATTTATGCATTTAATGACCATACGATTATCAATGTACTGTAAACTCATCATGCCAATGCCAATTACAATGCTAAATCTTATTCTCTCCACCTTCTTCCTGTACGGCCCTACGTCCAAGCTGCAGCTGTGCTACAACCTTGGACTTGGGTGTAACCATCATAATGATAGATAAAGCTGCAAGTGGCAACTTAACCGGTCAAACTGCTCCTGAAATACTGGGGCCACAGTTTGTCAAAGTCAACAGGAGATTGATTGAGGAGATTTACACCTGTGGTGTAAATTGAATTTTGCAGCTGAAGGAGTAAGGCCACTACAAGAGCTGTGTGGACTGGAGTAAGGTGAATTAATTGAGGTTTAAAAACAGAGTTGTAAGACCTCACTCATTTCAATGTTACAGCCCTAAATCACTGCTTTCCCTGCACAGATTGGTATTATGGTAATCATTAAACATAATTGAAAACAAGACCTAATTGCCTAATTGGAGTCTTAATTGCAGTAGATGTGATTGCTCCTTGTTTTGCTTGAGCATAATTAGTGGCTATACGTAGGTGCTGCAGTGGGTAATAATGACTTCAGTTCACAGACACCTCACTCACATGGCTCGACAAGTGCATAATTAGTTTCATAATTTTGTTTTAAGAATGTTTTTCAAATATCACCTGCACATTATTTTCTGTTTTGTTCTTTTCCTTTATTCCGCACTACCTGGTAAATCCATCTGTAGGGTATTTTTGGCAGCACGTGGATTACAGGTTAAAACAATGGGGTTTGTAATTTAATGGATTGCTGGTTAAAATTCTGACCCTGACAGGACTGTGGTGTGTTTCACAAACTGAATATATACCGAGAGTATTTTCACCACACGTGACTAAGTACTATTAAATAATATAAATTTAAAAAAACGTTAATGTATCTGGCTGAAATCGTCTAACTAAATAGGTAGCAGCTGAGCTTTTGTATAAGCTCTGCAGCTGCTGGCCGTAATACTAATATACTGTCCTGCAGAGACACCTAGAGGCTACATTCAGTACCTGCTTTAAAAACTGAGGCATTTATTTCATTTATTTGCCAGTACAGTATGATTGACAGCTGAATTAAGTTTTCTTCTCAGGACTGTACTGTTGCAGGGCTTCCACTGAATGTGATGGCCCATGAGTCAGTCTCAAATAAACCAATACTATTTACCCATCTATTGATTTATTCAGCATCAATAGCAAAGTCTATTATCAATAGCTGTTGATATACTACTGTAAATGAAGTTCCATGTCGACACATTTACGAAGCATGTCGACGCATTCAAACTAAGTTAGTTTTAATCCTGAAGCTTAACTGCAACTTTCATTTCGTGCCGATGTCAAGATTTAGAGCTCAGAAGTAGGAAAGGAAGGAAAGGAAAGTGAACTCCTTGTCATTGTGACATTGTGATACACACAACGAAATGTGACCTCTGCATTTAACCCATCACCGAAGTGAACTGTGGGCAGCTTTTTGAGCTCTCTAGGCTGGTGACTTCAAAACGATAGGCTGCCAAAAAGGCCAAAGTTCCACGGGTTCTGAAAAGACTGCCTTAATTCATGTTGCACGGCTACATCAGTCACACCAGATTGGTATTCCAAATATGGTCTCTGGTATGCAAAGGTGCCCCAAGTTCTCTCACAAGCTAGACAAAGGTAGGGGTGGGCAGAGAGAAGCCCGGGTTGTTGTGTTTACGTGCTGAAAAGACTTGTTACAAAGTTATTAATGAGCAGAAAATGTCAGTACTGCATACACACTTTGGCCTTTTGACTAATAATTAACAAACAGTCAATGGGCACAAAGGTGTTACATATTCACTGTGGGAGGGGCCATGTCTTACTCAAGTACTTTTCGGAATGACAGTAGAAGTAAGATTATTTCCTGATAATCAGATATTAAGGGGTCAAAGATGAACCCTATCCTGTAATCTCTATTTTTTAACATGTATTTGATTTGTACAAATTATTTTATGAATTTGTTGAAGCAACAACTAAGGATATTTTAATGGTGTGTCAAAATATAGTTTGGTGTGTCAAAATATAGTTTAAGTATCATTTGGAAGTTAGCAATTTAGATAAAATGTAAAGCTGAATATTGCTGAAAAAATATTACAAAAACCTATTCACTGATTCATGATTGAGAGGATGGGTTTATTACATGATAGAATCTACAGGATTTGTTACCAAGTATGTCAATAAAGTTGTTTAGAATCAATTACATTAGCTCTACCGGTGACCTATTGAATATATCCTTGTTAAAAGGAAACACCTTTTTAAGGTATTTCCTTGTGCATTAATGATTAACAGGGTTGTTTGCTGAAAGGTAACATATTTTAGACAACTTTACTTTTACATCCACAACAAAGCGTCCATTGTTAGGTATGTTTACATCTGGGTCTTCATAGACGTTTGACCAAACAAGAATTATGGTAATTTATCCTCCATCTTTTGCACGCCCACTCAATATCTAACAGGCACAGGTAGGACCAGAGTACTTAAGTGTCTGTGTTTGAGCAGGTGATTCAGTCACAGAGGAGCGACTCCAGAACACACTGCTGCTCTCTGTCCACCCTCTGTTCAAGATGGCTCACGACTACTTTGGATTTTCCCTCGTACGGAGCAATGCACGGATGAATAATGGCACTGTTGCCTTGGCTAATCCAGCAGATATTTCTGTCATTGTGATTTATTTCCTGGTTGTCCTGGCTGTTGGAGTATGGGTGAGACTACCAGCATTTGTCCTTTTCAATAGAAGTTCTTATTGTATAATCTTTAAAGTTATGGCTTAAGTTCCCTTATTTAAAGACATTCGGCTTTCACTGAACCAAACTTACTGTTTAACAAACAAAACTATATATTTGTTTTATGCCAAGAATATGTAACCTATACTGATACAGCAGCAAAGTGTTAATATAATGCAATAATCATTCATAATGATTGTTAATATGTCATTTTATGATGTACAAGGGTAATGTGCTGAGATTTTGCTGAGCTGCCTTTTGCCTTGTAACAGTATTGTATAAAGTGTAATCATTGACAACTATGGTGGGTGTGTTGTAGTATAATTACCTGTTGTTGTTTTTCTCCAAACAATCTCATTGCCTTTCATTATCATCCCTTCTTGTTGGATAGGCTATGGTTCGCACCAACAGATCCACCGTCGGGGGTTTCTTCCTGGCGGGGAGGAGTATGGTGTGGTGGCCGGTGGGTATCTTATAGGTCAAAACACAGGTCAATGTGTGAGAGTCACCTGTGATGGCTACTATATTTTTAATTAACTTCACATGCTGAAACATTTTTTAAATTGTATTCTAGCCCATTGCTACTTTGCCTTGGGTCATTGTAGTGATACAAGACAAAAATCTCCAAGATCTGACTACCATTGTCACCAGAATAAATTCACTAAAGTATCCTTATAGAACTACAAGTCCACCTCAATGTCTTACAGTGGGGACGGTGTTCTTTGAGTTCTCAGCCTCTCCCTAAGATTTCCAAACACAAGTACCATCACAGTGGTCTCAACAGGCCATTCACTGTTCACAATAGTTTTTTTGTTACAATAGTAACAAAAAACATTTTTCCCAAGTTTGCAACATACTGTTCACAATAGTATACTGTAGTCTGGCTTAAATGTACTTTTTCAACAAAAAAACATTTTTCCCAAGTTTGCAACACTACAGTCCTACTTACCTAAGAGAGTCATTGTGGTGTCAGGTACACCTGTTGAAATATTGATAATGTAAACTTTTGAAAGTTAAAGTAAATGTAAACGATTTCTAATCTATTTGCAGAGGACTTTAGGTACACATTTCCAATTTTAGTTTGACAAATTCGTTATATTTCCAAAATTATTCAATTGTTTAAATCTACATTTTTATATTTCTGGAATATTTTAAAACAAGAACAAACAGAAGCATCCTGGGTTTTAAACACAGCATATACATACAATGATTCACGGAGGGAGACTCAATTTATTTCATATAATTTCTTCGGTATGTTTATCAGAAATATCCTACATGCTATATCTTTAAGCAAAAACAATATATACACTGCTGCACACTCGACTTTTACCTTAAGTACACCTTGGTATCTGGAGATTTATTTTAACCAGAAACTCATTAGCATTTTAGCATGACGAACTCCTATTTGTGAATTTATAACATGAGTGTGTCCGTAGTGACGACGGAAGACAACTCTTCTATAGAACCGTTAGGAACCATACATAATTTAGTAACTAATACTTATATATAGCGGATAATTCTACTTACACATCGGTGAAGGCGAAAACTGTGAAGGAGATAATTTACTTCCTCTGACGTCACTTTGCCCTGCAATCAGCAGTGAAACAGAGGTGTCTGCAGGTGAGGCAGTAAGAAGACCACCGATTGGTTCATCTCTGAGACTAAGCTCCGCCCACCGAGGGTCAGAAAATTATTACAACTATTCCAGTTTCTCACAGCTGAAAATCACGTTTTTCTGTGTGGTTTCTTTTTATTTGTTTATTGTCTTGTAACGTTCATTTAAAAAATGACTCCCAGTTTTCTCTCTGCACTCAAAAAGAAACATAAGGCTACGTACTGCAACGTTTTCTCCAGATAAATACCAGACACAACTAGAGAATACCAAAATGTTTTTATATTCATGAAATATTACTGAATCATTTTAGCTAATTATTGCAGTCATATATTATGTGCATTATTTTTCACTATAAACATTTTATATGTATTTTTAATTTTCAATTTCTAGGTTTGAAATTCAGTTAACACTGTGATTAATAACAGTCCCAGCTATTATGATAGTATCATGGACATACTTTGCTGGTCCGATTTCTTACAGATTGGAGCATCACTTTTTGCCAGTAACATTGGTAGTGGTCACTTCGTGGGAATTGCTGGAACTGCTGCAGCTGCAGGAATAGCCATCGGTGGATTTGAATGGAATGTGAGTTTTTGCATCTGCCCCATGGGTTAAACAAAAAAAAAAGCCAAAATGAGACGATTATGAGGTCTACACACGTACTGTATGTGTAATCTGCATTCATAAAAACGTCTCGTTATCAAATCTGTGACATTGCGAATCTGTGCATTTTTTGGTTGGTGCCACATATTTGACAACTTTGTGTCTACGATATGCATAATGTGTTGACAGGTATTTAGCTTTTATTCTTAGGATACTGGAAAGCCTTACTTTTAGGTGTGTTTGGGCTAATTATTAAGCATTTCTGATAACCTTTAAGTTGACCTGGCAATATTTATCGTCAGCTCTTAGTTAAGTTATCATTATCAGGTTATTCTAACATTGACCACTGGGCTAGATAATGGATGTTTGGATGGGTTAATCTGGCATTTAAATATTGTAGTTTAGAACAGTTAACTTAGCTTCTATGAAAAATTTAGATACATTTGTGCTGCTGTTTTCTTTTTACAATTTTTGCTACATTTGTAATATATTTTTCAATTTCATGGTATCAGGATCCTGCCTATAGCCGGTCAGTGATAAAAGAAAAAACAGCCATGATGTACAGTAGGTTTTAGTTGTCAACGTCCATAGAGGGGTGTGTTCCAGAGAAATAATGGTGATATTGATTTTTTGTGTGTTTCAGGCTCTGATTGTGGTTGTAATTCTGGGATGGCTCTTCGTGCCCATCTACATTAAAGCAGGGGTAAATAGAATACATGCTGGAAAAGAAAATTCACATCCTCTTGTGTACTGTGTGTACTCAGAGGGAAGTCATAAAGACAACCCCATCATAAAAACAAACATCTCTTGGTGGGTGTGTTCAGGTGGTCACCATGCCTGAGTACCTTAAGAAGAGGTTCGGAGGACAGAGGATTCGCATCTATCTCTCCGTGCTGTCCCTTTTCCTGTATGTTTTCACTAAGATCTCAGTAAGTCACTGTGACGCCACGTCTAAAGCACATATCCTCGGCACATGCTTGGTTTCGATTTTCAAGTGTTTTGCTCCTCTTCCCTCCTCTCAGGCAGACATGTTCTCTGGTGCCATTTTTATCAACCAGGCTCTGGGTCTGAACATCTACCTGGCCGTCGTGATGCTTCTCCTGATTACTGCTCTGTACACAGTCACAGGTCTTTAACCTTAGGATGTATTCACTTTTCTTTGCAGGGAAGATACAAACTTTTATTGCTCTTGTAGCGTAGGGCAGTTGGAGGATGACCGTAGCTACTTGAGCTTAATGAGTGCTTTAGTCCTGTCTACATTACAAATGGCACCATTACCAGGGGTTAAAGGTAAAGTAGACACATAGATAAACATGTATCACTGCGCACTCTTTGTTGCTGGGAAGCTTATCTATGCGTTATTATGGGTAGTCACCCATGGACTGTGATAAGTGCAGTTACCAGCCTTCTGTTGCTGTTTTAAAATGACACATCCAAACTTGAACTTTAGCTCTGATAAACAGCTGATAAACAAACACCTAATCCTCATTACTTCATTTGGAAAGATCATTTCAGTAATGACTGGAAATAACAATTTCCTTGATTGTTCTTCCCCCCCATTCTAACTAGGTGGACTGGCTGCGGTGATCTACACAGACACCCTGCAGACTATCATCATGGTCGTGGGATCATTCATCCTTATGGGCTTTGGTAATATGGTATTTTTTTTACATTTTTTCAAACTTCTCTTTATGGCAAGTCATGTGAGTTAAATGTTGTATCGACTCCTGTTAAACTAACAGTGATGCCGATGACCAATCAGTTACCTGACTCTCCTCTTCACCCATGTCCTAAGCTTTCAATGAGGTGGGAGGATATGAAAACTTTCAGAGGAGATACATGGAGGCCATTCCAAAGATCAGGACTAACATCAGTGAAGAGTGCTATGAGCCTCGAGCCGACTCCTTCCATATTTTTAGAGATGCAGTCACAGGAGACCTGCCTTGGCCCGGTCTGGTGTTCGGACTTACAATCCAGGCGACCTGGTACTGGTGCACTGATCAGGTTAGCAGGAGAAAAAAACTTTTTTTTTCAAGACTTTGAAACTTTCAGGGGTTCCCAAAGTGGGGGGCGTGGACTGCAGTATAGCAAATTGATTTTATTTATGGGGAAGCTTGACACTTGACCTAGCTACAAAAGGGGAGAAAGAATGGGAAACAGCTTTAGCCTTTGGTAGACGTTAGCAGTTGGATAAAAAAAGTACGTAAGCGAGTATTTTGTTTTGGTTTTTGCACCAAAAGGCCAGTCATGTGGCCAGTAGAGACACCCACATAAAACACAGGTTATAATTTGAATGGAAAAAATCTTCAACTTTTGACTTTGAAGTGATATCTGTTAACACATACAGTAGATGTTAGTTACAAACAGGATGTTTGTTTGTCATGGACCAAGTCCACTTCCTGTATTGTTAACTGCTCACATCTAAATTGTTTCCCTTCTGCAGGTGATTGTCCAACGTTGCCTCTCGGCCAAAAATCTGTCTCACGTCAAAGGGGGCTGCATCCTATGCGGCTACCTGAAGCTGCTGCCAATGTTCCTCATGGTTTTTCCTGGGATGATCAGCAGGATTCTCTACACAGGTGCTCATGCTAGCAGAACAAAAACCTCAAGGGACCTCTGCTGGTCATAGAGAAAATGGTCAAATAGATTTTCAAATGTCCCGTTTCTCATGTAACGTACTGTGTTGTAGACGTGGTTGCCTGTGTAGATCCAGACGAATGTTTGAAACACTGTGGAGCCAGTGTGGGCTGCACCAACATCGCCTACCCTAAACTGGTGGTTGACCTAATGCCCAATGGTAAGAGACAGCTTCAAAGACCACAGTGATGGTTTCTCCATTCATTTACCATTCATTTGTGTGTTTTCCCTGGGTCCCAGGTCTAAGGGGTCTCATGTTGTCTGTGATGCTGGCGTCCCTGATGAGCTCCCTGACCTCCATCTTCAACAGCGCCAGCACACTCTTCACTATGGACATCTACACTAAAGTGCGCCGCTCTGCCAGTGAAAAGGAACTAATGATTGCTGGAAGGTACAAACACATCTGTAGAGTTATATTTGACCTGATTTCCCGATCCTAGGTCGTTGCTAATGCTTCTTTCTCCGTGCGGGTTTAGAGTATTTATCTTGGTCCTGATTGGTGTGAGTATAGCATGGATCCCCGTGGTGCAGTCCGCCCAGAGCGGTCAGCTCTTTGACTACATCCAGTCCATCACCAGCTACCTGACTCCTCCAATCGCAGCTGTGTTCATGCTAGGAATGTTCTGCAAGCGTGTCAACGAGTCTGTGAGTTTTCCTATTTGTTGTCTCCTAGTTTTTTTTGTTTGTTTTTTGTACTTCTTCTGAGGCACTTTGCAGTGTCGGTTAATTATTATTATTAGCTGTTATGTCACTACTCACACAGCTCCAACCAAAGTCCTGTAGGATGCTTTATCTGTCCGGGGCAATAGGGACAATTGTAGAGGTGAGATGAAAGAGACAGAAGGAGAGAGAGAAAGAAGGGAGAAAACAGTTGTTATCAATGCCATTAGATTTAAAAAAACAAAAAAAGTTATTGTTTTTATTTATTAGAAATTACTGCAGCATCAGTCTGTAGAGCAGGGGTATCCCAAGGCATCATGGGAATTCCAACGCTGCTTTATTGAAGAGGAAGTCCGAGTTTAAATGTAAACAAGGTGTCTGTCTCCAGAACCTACTGTGAATCTGAAACATAACTGAACAACAACCGAAGGATCTAAAGGCCCTGAGACACGAAATGTTAAAAAGGTTTATTTTTTTGACATTTATCATTTCCGTTCTGAAGCTACAGCAGTTTGCAGCAGTTGTTTTTTGCTCTTTTTGTGATGTTTTTTTTTACCAGCATACAAGTAGCCATATCTCAAGCTAACACTCAGCGTATCAACTGTCGCTTGTGCTTTTAGAGCTATGGCGCACATGAAAAGTGCGAATCAATAATTGATGAAAGTGCTGTATGTACGGTTCACTGCAAAACACAAGTTTTCATTCCTGACATAAAAGCTCCAAATTAGGGATGTCCGATACTAACTTTTTGCCCATTATATCCGATATCGGATGTCCGATTCCGATATCAACGGATACCGATATAGTGAGGCAGTGTTGGCCTGGTGGTTAAGGAAGTTAAGTGCACCCTGCTCACTGAGGTGATGGGTTAAAGCAGTGTTTCTCAAACCCAGGCATTGCGTTATCGGGTTTTCATTATCCGATAAAAACCGATAACGATTCTTACAGATATTACATAATAATGCTAATATCGGGACGATATTATTGGACATCCCTACTCCAAATGTTTCATCACATGTTGTCATCTGTTTGTTTTTAGGGCGCCTTCTACGGCCTGCTGATTGGTCTGTTAATTGGCCTCTCCAGGATGATCACTGAGTTTGTCTATGGGACAGGCAGCTGCGTCAATCCCAGTAGCTGTCCCACCATCATATGTGGAGTCCACTACCTCTACTTCAGCATTCTCCTCTTTGTGGTTTCCTGCATCATCATACTGGGAATCTCCCTCATGACCAAGCCCATTGATGACAAGCATGTACGTGACTGCCGTGAGATAAGGCTGGATGAATCGCTTATTACTTACGGTCATTAAACAAGGAGATAATGAATTCTTTTTTTTATATACACCTGTGCTGTGTGCGTAGTTGTATCGACTCTGCTGGAGCCTGAGGAACAGCACAGAGGAGAGGGTGGACCTAGAACAGGACGACTGGGTCGATGACACTGACTCTTCTTTGGACTTTGAAGGTAATCAGTGGTCATTCATCTTCATCAGGTGAGAGTGTCACACGCATGTTCGAATGTTTCACGTTGTCCCTGTGATTACAGAACCAGCTGAGGAGCCCGGCTTTTGTAAGAAAGCTTTGATGTGCTTCTGCGGCCTGGAGCAGAAGAAGGGTCCCAAGCTGAGTGCAGAGGAGAAGGCAGAGCTGGAGAAGAAGCTGACGGACACCACAGAGGAGCCGCTGTGGAGGAACATCGTCAACGCCAACGCCCTTATCCTCCTGTGTGTGGCCGTTTTCTGCCATGGTTTCTTTGGTTAAAGGACTGCGATCGAGACAGGACCAATGCAGGACATTAACGTATGACCCGATGAAGCACACCATAGTCATATAAATGCACGACGTCCAGGATAAAATGATCAAAACGCTTTTACATTGGCAGCAGTGACAAAGACATTTTAACCCTGGTGAGCCTAATGCACATTGACTTTAATTTATAGGCAAGAAAATTGAAAAATTGATGTGACCCTGGCAGACTTTTGTCCGTCTATTTTCATCACGTTCAGTAAAATAATTTCAAAAGAAAATCTGTCTATTTAAAGGACATGTTGTTTTCAGATTATTACTTTATTTTCTACCTCAGTCAACGTAAGCACTGCCTTCCCATGTGCTCAAAGTCCAGGAGGTCTGCCCACTTTCACATCGTTCAACCTTAATCTTTGTTGTTTTAGGTGTTAATGAATAAAAATCACGCGGGAGAAAAAAAAGAGAAACCCGAGACCCCGTCTTTATTTCTTTGCTGCCCTCTGCTGGTTGTCCCTCGTACTGCGATTACATTTCGTTTCAAATCTCTCTCTCCAGCTGCCATATCTGTTTGTCATGTACGTACAACTGCACTCTCAGCTCGTTCCTTCATCCGTTTTATCACTGGGTTCTCATACCGATAAAACACAACCATGCAATTTCATGAGCACTTGTTTGTTGTTTCTTATTGCCTCTTCCTTCTTGTCTATCAATAATATTTATTGATTCCACAATTGAGAAATCTGCTGCTCCTTGTATGTTCCTCTGGGATTTGAACCCAGGACTCTCTGCTCTGGGCTTCCAAGGCAGGCCTTTTAAAGAAAAGCAATCAACAGTGCTCAATACAACAACTGTAATTTTAATCCTAACCCGATCATTACGTTTCTTAACTCTTCAATCACATCTTAATTTGACGACTGTCTTTTGATTTTGTTGTTTTTGTTTTTGTTTTACATTTCTGGCACAATTATTAGCAACACAACACATCCTGGAGAAGAGAAGAAACTGAAAGACCAACAAACTGTGCAACAATCTCAACCTAACAAGAATATATTAAAACATTAAACATTTTGCTTACAGGAAATAAAATAAGAAATAAAAGCTGAATAAAATAGATTAAAAATAGTGGACAGTAAGAAGTACATGTTAATATTCTCATTTATATTGTTATTTTTGTAAACATGTATTTTTTATGTATTAGGAAAGTGACACACCACTCCACTGTGTGGGGACGGTGCCATACTCAGAGCACCTCAGAGGAATCTTGGCAGCTGGTGGACTCAAACCTGAAGCCCAGCAAGGCCCAAGTCCGCTTCCTTAACCACTCAGCCACCACTGCCCCTACAGGACAACTTATCAAATAGCAGGGATGGCGTGATCAAATACTCAGATAGAAAAAACAACATCTATAGTCGACCGATCCGATACCTGAGCACAAATGCTCAACTTCACGTTGCGCGACAAACAAGGACGCTATTATCAGCAACGACAGCCCGCGACATGCTGGAGGAGAAAAGGTTGTATGGGTTTGACATCGGTATCGGCAGATATCGCAGTATCGGTATCGGACATGAAAAAGTTGTATTGAACCATCCCTGTGAAATGCAGCTGAAAATGGAGTATTCCAGGTAAAGTGCTGTTGTATTATTAACCACATGTTACTCTGGTCACTGGTCAAAGTGCTGAAAACATGAGTGAAAAGTGCAGAAACTAGAGTGGGGGGGCGCTTTTTCAGGAACTTACATTGCATCAGTGATGAAACGCACACATTCTGTGAACTCTTTCACAAGCGCTGAACTTTTGAGGACCCTGCAGACACACAGGAGAAAAGAAATGTTGATGGTTAGAACCATGAACATGTGATGATCTGTTACTGTATATATGGAGAAAAACAACACACCTTGCACATTTAGATCTAATATGAATGACTAACAAATGGATTTTCATGCAGCATCAGTGCCTGTGCAGATCTGCAGTGTCAGCATTAGGCGACTCTGTACCCACTGAGTGCATTCAGAGACAAATGACGGTGTCAGATTTAGCCGTAACGTCAACGACGACCAAATGCTAACAACGCCTCTCTGCTAAATTCCTCTCTGCCTTAGGGACGCGCTGGAAGGAAAGCCGTCGTCATTCCCTGACAGATGATGAATGTGGTCAGTGGTGAAAGTGATGGATCTGTTGTCTCGCGGCGCACACAGTCAGCATCCTGCCGGAAAATACATTTGGGCCCCAGATTTATGGGTTTTGTTTTCATTTCTGAGATGAGATGAGCCGCGCGGCCTCTATTTGATCTATTTGTTCCTGTTCTTCCTGTGTTAGTAGGTGTGTGTTTGTGTGCACGTGTCAGTGTATGTAGATTAGGTGAGGGTTGTGGTGGAGGTACGGGGAGCAGAGGATGGAGGGGGGGTGGGGCATAACACAGTTAACGCTCCTCATTGGCTGAAGCGTTTTCTCTGGCAACCAGAAACAGTAATCCTGCCTGCAGAGGTACTGCAGTGTGTGCTGCAGCGAGAGAGAGTGGGCGAGAGATGAAGACACAGAGTGTGTGTGAATGAGAGAGAGAGAGAGAGAGAGAGAGGGTAAGGGGAGGGGGTAAGAAGGCAAAGCGGAGCCACATGCATGAGGAGGGTGCCAGAAGCTCAAAGACAGGGAGGGAGAGTGTGTGCATGTGTGTGTGTGTCTGTGTATGCATGTATGTGTGAAAACAACGCGCATGTGTGGCTGTGAGGTGCACTGGTCGAAGCAGACAGAAGAGGAGAAAAAGGGAGCATTGAACCACGGTCGAAGCAAGAGGAGAAAAAGGGAGCATTGAACCACAGCTGAGTGTGTAGAGGACGAAGACGAACCAGGAGGAGGAGGAGGAGGAGATGTTTACCTGAAGACCAGGCAGGAGAGACAGGAGGAGAGTCTGACAAAACAGGGCTGTCACTGAGGGATGGACAAGGAGACAGCAGGAGGACACACTCATCCACAGGAGCTGAAGACTGAGAGGTGAAGGACAAAGGTACCAGGGAGAGGAGGAGAAAGAGGACGGAGACGCAGAGCTCCACACACGCAGCCTGAGAGAGTGACGCATCCACCTTGCAAACAGCTTCCTCCATCTTACGTCTCCTCCATCTTTTCAGCCATCGTTCTCCCCGCTGGTGTTCTACCTTTTCTTCGAAGCAAAAGACTGAGCTGCTCTGTTTCCTAGAGCAACATCCGTGAACACAAGGCTGGGAGAGGACCAGAAAAAGGAGCAGACAGGTGAGGGAGAGGAGAGGTGGTGGACATGTTTATCCATCTGTGTGTTCTGTATCTACGTGGTGACCATGTGTCCCACCGTGGGTGTCGTACCAGGGGTCGTCTTGTTATGTTGTTACACGGCTGTTGAATTAGGGTCATTGATTTGGCAGATGCACGGAGATGAATGGAGACAGATATGCTGACACACACCTGCAAACACACACACACACCTGGTTATTGGAACACAGAGTGATGATGCCGACTGACTTCATCAGGAGGCGGTGTCTCAGGGATGTTCAGGATCTGCAGAGGTTTTGACATTTGACAGTGGGGAGGAAACGCGGGGGTCGCGGGGACAGGGACAGGGACGGGAACGGCCTGTTCTGTAGTCGTCAGCAGCACCGAGGCATCTCCGTATTGGCCATACGTTGGCGCAGCAGTCAGAGCAGGGTACACCATGCTGGTATTGCATAACTGCTGCTCCTGAACGCACCCCTCCCACCAGCTCCCTGAAGATTCACCTCACATGTTTTTCTGCCCCCCTCCCTACTCACCTCCATCTCCCCTCCCCTCCATGACTCCTGCCACCTTAACAGCCACCTGGACCCAGCGCGGTGCTGAGACAGTGCAGCTCAGATGAGAAACATTTGTCCCGATCAGTCAAGTCACTCTGGTTATTGACAATCTGTGCTCTGGCTGCAGCACCGCCTCATCCATCTTTCATCAGATCTGTGTGTGTGTGTGTGTGTCAGGCTCAGTGCTGCTGCTGCTGCTGGTGCTGGCGCTGCCGGTGGCGGGGGGGG
>NC_024320.1:1725452-1768362 GCF_000523025.1 Cynoglossus semilaevis
CGGCGTTGGGTGCTGCTGCTGCTCCGGGTGCTGCTGCTGCTGCTGCTCAGGGCTTGTAGTCTTCTGCCTGTGTGCAGCTCTGCCATGTTGCTGTGAGAGCCACGCAGACCAGGAACAAAGAGCAGCGGGTTGTAATGTAACGTAAGGCAAAATGGCCGATGGTCTGTCATGAATGAAAGGAGGCGTAGACACACAACAAACACACTCCAGGCAGAGTACTGACCACCTGGAAATGAAAAGGTCAGAGATGGACTGGGAATCCAGATCCAGATCTGAGCCTCAGCTGGTCCTGGAACCACAACACACATCCCAACAGTCATGTATTTATTTATGTATTTACTAACTGTTAACTATTATCACATTGGCCTTTTTCAGTCTTTAGGGGGAAATAAGGTTGCAGTCGTTACTGGTAGGACGGAAGGTCAGAGGTTCAATTTCAACTGCTTGTTATTATGTTTACAGAAAAGATACTTAAAGTTAGAGTATTCATTAAAATAGTCACTTATTTAGACAGTAGAAATATATTTACGGTGACCTAAATATCTGTTTCTGTGTTCCTCTGCTGCCATCGGATGTCCGCCAACTGATGAAAATTATACATTATACAATTATATATGATAGATGATGAGGAAAAAGCAATGGGGTGGGGAGTCATCTCAAAGGCAGAAGTTTAAATATATATATATTTTTTTAAAACTTAATTTTTTAACTAAATTATTTAGACGTCAGATATCAGCAACAAATCATACAACACGTTTCTTCATTTGATCTACTAGCAAAAATACTATCAACATGAGCCTATCAGGACTTCAAACGCAACATCTTTTTTTAAAGGCCAACAAAACTGATGTGAAACGAAGACACTGAAAATGCATTCGTATAAAACAAACACAACGGCAAACACATACCAAAAACACCACCAACAAAATGTTTGTTTTGTCTGCATATATACATTTACAGTATACACATACACAAATATACATACAGTATATGTATATATATTTACATACAGTATATGTAAATAAATAAATATATGCAGATATATTTATAAAGATACTCCACTCATACTGCACACTGAATGATGTGTGCATAAATATATATATGTGAATATATATATATATATATGAATATATATTTACAAATATATTTATGAACTCCACTGCATTCAATTCTGTTAATCCCTCCAAGTGCCATCATTTCCAGGCTGAGAGGAGCCACAGCCAGCCACCCTAGAGCAAATCTGCGGATTTGTCCCCACATCATGCGAAGGTCACGTCCCGTGTTACATAACCTTAACGCAACGCAAAATCCCACACAGGTTCACACAGCCTTTCACCAGCCGAGGCATGAATGTGGATACACATCTCTACATAGTTGGCATACCTGACATACTGCTGGTACGAGCTGAAAGTGCACAGAGAACTGGACACTATCGTTGCAGAGAGGCAGAAAGCGAGAGGGAGAGAGAGAGAGAGAGAGAGCGAGGGAGAAGGGGAGCGACTGATGGGCACGGTACGTCTGACTCATTCTGTTCTCTGCTACGGATCTGCACAGGTGAAATCTAACCGCGGCTCCCACATGGGCCTGGACAGGGAGGAAGATGGAGATGATTTTGGCAGCAGCAGCAGGTTAATCAGTGAGCAGTGAACCTCCACACACTGATAGCACACACACACACACACACACACACACTCTTAAATCTCTCTCTCTCCCGGTGCCTTCCATCTGCCTGTTATCTGTTTGTTTGTGCGGCCGCTGGAATGTAAAGGGTGGAGCTGTGTGTACGTGATGGGAGGATGAGGATGTTCTGGGTCTGATGTGGATTCACAAAGTCAAGGGCTTGTCCAGAGCGACGGAGTCCAGGACAGGAGTGTAGTACAGGTGTCAGGGTGGGGTCAGGGAGGGGACAGGGGGGACGGGGGACGCCGTCCTTTAGGTGTTTTCTTGATTAGAAATCAACCTTTCTGTCTCGGGGTCAGTCGTCCTGAGCCTGGTGTTGGTGCAGCAGAGTGTTATTACCTCAGGCTGTGGGTAACAGCTGGATTAGAAGATAAAGTCTGGGTCTGCTCTCTTCCATGTGCCTCGGAAGTTAACAACTGGGAACAGAAATCCCATCATGTCTGTAAAAACAAGTGGGATGCATCACAGTTCCTAAAAGGGGAAAACAAGATGGCTGCCATTAAAAGAAAATTCTATTTCTGGGCACAGACAGCTACAAACCAGGGTACAGTGGGAGGGAGTGGTGTTCAGAAATAATATCTACCTAAATGACACAAACAGAGACATAAACAGAGGAATTAACTGGTAAAAATATAAATCAAACAAATCAAAGATGTAACTATAACCCACGGGAGGTTCAGGGTTACCTCAGGAGCAATGTGGGTTCAGTTTCGTCATTTTTTTTTACTTGTGCAAAAGTTGGAAAATGGCACATATTCGTAATTTTACTACCTTTTTTCAGCAGTTTTGGAAAAATGACAGGTGATTGGATGCGAGGTTTACGCACTTTTGACAATTTCTTATTCATAACAGTGATTGACAGGTCTGTGAAGATTCTCAGTCATCCAGGTCACAGTCAAGTTTGAAAGTTCTGTAAGGAAACTGGACGTGGATTTTCTCAAAGAAGACGTTTCACCTCTCATCCAAGAGGCTTCTTCAGTTCTGAGTGAGAGACAGATTACTGAGATGGCACTAATCATAAACAGGAAGATGAATCTAATAAACATCCTGTGTAAACATCATCACAGGTTTCACTTTTTCAGTTATTTCTGTCAGAAAATAAATCTTGGTTTTTGATCAGTGTGGTTTTAATAAGAAGAGAGAAAAAAACCCAGGTTGGAGTTAGTGTGTGTGTTTGTTTGTTTGTGTTTATGCCCGTGTGTGTGTGTGTGTGTTGAATGGCCTGTTGAATTCGCTGTGGAGAAGAACTCCTCCGACATCTCTGTGGTCAGCTCTCCTCTGCCTACTTCAGCTTGTGATGACGAGGTCAAATGCCTGCCATGATTTCATTAGTCTGATAATTCCTCTGCAGGGAGAGGAACCACATACACACACACACACACACACACACACACACGTACAGGCAGGAGTGACGCCGCCATTAACATTTTGTAAACACGGCGGTTGGTGTTGTCACACAGGAGCTGCTGACGGTCAGGAGGAAGCTGCTGCTCAGTGGGCTCCATCATGGAGCTCCTGGTTCATGAAGCTCCTGGTTCAAGGAGGTCAAATCAATAGAAAAACGAGTGTCTCAAACATGCAGAGTGACTGTTCTGATTTTATTTCTTATAAATGTATTTAAAAACTCCCTTGGATTTAGTTTCCCATTTATTGCTGTAGGAGTCATTTTAATTATCACCCGTAAATGTCCTGACTGTTTTACTGTGAAACGTATTAGTCATAAACATTTGTTAAGGAAAGCTCACGTGGTTGTCACCAGGTGTATGACACAAACTGGTACAGACTAGTCTGGGGGGCGTGTTGATACAGTAAGATGATGAGTATCACCAGATCTTTAGACAGGAATTCATTTCAGAAATGTTTCTGGTTATCTCAGTTTTACTGTATTTCACAAAACAGTGCATCGTGGATAAAAAGAACCTGAATCTGAGCACTGACCCACATTAGGAGAATGTTCCAGAAACTCGATAGCGAGTCACTGCAATGACTTAGCATGGATATTGGTTTACAGATATTGTTGATAAGAGAATTGTTAAAAAAACACACCTATGGAAAACAGAAAAGAGCCTGCCCTATCTCAACACACCTATGGAACTATAATATTTATCAGAGCCACTGATAAGTAAGAGACGGGGCAGTGGGATCAACCGATGGTTCAGGGGCTGGAGACAGGAGCGCTGTGTGGTGGAAGACAGGAGCTTAACTGGCTGATGTTGGACACTGGAGACACATCTGTCTGTCAGACAGGAAGAGAAAACAGAAAAGAGCCTGCCCTATCTCATGGAGAAGGTTGGCGTAACTGTAGGGACAAGGTCAAAGGTCAGACCGAGATGGTTTGGTGGCAACAGCTAAAAGAAGGCTATTCCAAAAACCAACACATTCAAACAATAACAACAATGTTGCGTTGTTAATTTCAGTGATGGTTTGTTTATATTTTTGCACCCTGAATTTTTTTTGGTCTTTTTTGTCCCGTTCAGAAGACTGAAGAAAAAAAAGTTAAAAAGGTCAAATTGAAAACAAACATTTTAAGACTAAAATGTTATATTAGTTATACATTTCATCAAATATTAGTCTAGTTTGATTAGTTCAGGTAATTAAACTGACCAAATGTATTGAATTGAATTAATTCTAATTGAATTAACTATTTTGATAATATATGACATATATGTATATAAATATATATGTCATACATGTCTATATGTCGCATATGTATTGAATTAAATAACTCAATTATGTGAATTCATGTATTATTATATGGATATATATGCACATATATGTATATATTTGTTGTATTTTTAGGTCCAGTGACTAAACTATTATGAATGAATATTGTTAATATATCAGCATCTAAACTTGGCTTGTTAGTTCATGTGTGTGGTATTATATTAGTGTGTGGCCAGTAGAAATCATCAGCTGCTGTGAATATGAGTTGTAAGTGACAGATTGTCTCAACATTTGTTCCGTTTAAATAACTGTGCGGGAGGATGTGGGAGAGAAAAACAAGCCTTTAGGGCCAAAGTGTTGCAGCACTGCAGTGCAGAGAGAGAGAGAGAGAGACATTTGGTCAGACTGTG
The DNA here is from genome assembly GCF_000523025.1 of Cynoglossus semilaevis. Taxonomy (NCBI): domain Eukaryota; kingdom Metazoa; phylum Chordata; class Actinopteri; order Pleuronectiformes; family Cynoglossidae; genus Cynoglossus; species Cynoglossus semilaevis. The sequence continues at coordinate 1,730,207 of NC_024320.1, forward strand.
AGAGGTTCTGGCACACCAACGCTAGTGTGTGCGTGCGTGCGTGCGGTGGAGTGTACAAATATGTCAACAGATTCGTGCAGAAAGAACAACAGGGACGAACAAACGAACGTCTGTCTGCGCATGCAGCGAGGCCGCCTGCGTCACATGACCAGGCTGGTGGTCCAAACCGCTGTGGTCTGTTAGCTACATCTCAGCCACATTCAGTGTGAATCTGCCACTGGGGTGGGGGCAGGAAACTACTTTGAGGTGCAGAGATAAACAAACCAGAAATAGACACCAGTGCAGGCTCTCGCTCTCTTTTTCTTCAATCTCTCTGTCTTTTCCTCTTCACCATATAGGTCAGCTCATCTGCTCTCTCTCGCTTTGTCTCACTTCTCTCTCTCTCTAATGACTCATCGCTCACCGAAGCCGTGCTTTGAATGGAGGATGTGTCATCCTCCTTTCCTCTTTTGTTTGGCAGCTGTTATTTTGGTTCAGCTTAGCACTTATTATTTCTAAACTCTTTCAGTTTCTCTTTTGTTTTTCTGACGAGCCCACTCACGGCGTGACACACTGCTACTGTAGGTAGATCGTAACTCGCTCCCACTCGCGTTAATGTGACGCAACTCACACGATGACCGAATGAGCATTGACAGGAACTCTGACCAGAGAAGGACAGTGATGTCTGTCACAACCTCAGACTACTCCCCCCCCACCACAGGAAACACAAACATTTCCTTTATTACTATCATTATTATTATTATTTTCGTCGTATCGTCTAGTAGCGTTCCACCTTTGCCCCAGTCAGTCCAGTCGTTCACAGCAGTGGTCTTCAAAGTGGGGGCCACGCTTTCAAGCGAGAGCGCCAATTAGCACTAGTTGGACTCAGAAAATTGGAGGGAAAACATTTCTAATTATTTGTCCTGAACCATACAACAGGGAACTGTCATAATGGACGGATTCTCAAGTTTCTGATGCCACCTAAACACACCTATGACAGCTGCAACTTCGGCATGATGACATCATAATCTACGTAGACCTGGCGGTCTGCGTCTGTTATGAAGCCGCTGTGTTCTTCAAGCTAGTGTGAATAATTTTCATATGCTAAACAAAGACAGGGTGTAGGGGCAGGGGGTGAGAACCAGTCCTCAGTCGTCAGAGCCCACTATCACAGCCTTTGTTATTTAAGATAATAAAACGAAAGGCGCCAACCCAAATATTATCATGTCAAATATATTGCATAACCAATTAAAACAGCCTGCAGCCGTGAGAGCAGCCTGACTGACACATGGGAGTAAATCCACTTATAAACTATAAAAACAAGGACAGAAGGGACAGGGTTCAAGTTGAGGAAGAGGTCCAAAGTTTAAAACGCTCCTGAATGTGTGTGTGTGTGTGTGTGTTTGCAGGTCAGTGATCTCCAAATGTGCATTAAATGTGCAAATTCAGCGAATAAAGCTGAAACTCACGCGTCAGCAGGTTAGACGGTAGGAAAACAAAAGACTGGGGTTTGACGGGTTTGATTGAAATACTTTTTTAGCAAACCTGGTTTTTTACTGAAAGTTTATCCAACAACACAACAAATATAAAACGTAAGTAAAATGTCTGGATATTTAGTATGGGTATGTCTGAGCCAGGAGTCACTCAACAACCACTTAGCGTGTAGTTAGCGGCCACAGTTAGCGGCAGCAAAGCATTTAGCAGTACACAGATGTGCTATATCCTGTGAGTTTCCACATTACATCATTAAATGTGTGTTCCACAACACAATAAACCTTCCTTAGCAATTTATCCTAACCTTAGCAGAGCAGGAATACCTTACCATAGCTTAGCCAGGCTAATGTTAAGCTAAGCTAAGACAATTCTGCTTACCCATTCACTTGTTGTTTCTTGAAATATTTAACACTGTGTCCTAGTACAACTATTACAACCAGGACTAGATTTTATTCCTAATAGTAGCATTAGCCAACGCATCACTGTACAAAGCAGTTACAGTACAAGTAGCACTTAGGTTAAACTCTTAACCACGCACAAACACACACTATCCCTCGAATCCTAGTAGGAATCGAACTCCCCTGCCTACAACTAGAGGGAGCCCAAATACAACCAGTGGTAAGCACACCACAGTTTGAGAACCATCACTAATGTAACGTAGCTGCTACCCACCGGATCTGTTTACCACCAGATGTGTCCCAACCACATATACAGGAAAGAAAATATTTGTGCTATGGAATACTTGCATCTCACTTACAGGATTAGTTTGTGCAAAGTACAATGAAAACTGCAACTACATTTCTCATTATTATAAAGCTCCAGTTACAGGATCCAAACAATCGGAATTCAGTCTCATTGGGGTTTTTTCGCCCTTTCATATCACATGTCACTAAAATTCACAAAAGCGAAAAAGGTTTTCATTCTCCTCCTTCTGTTTTCACAGTCGGACGAACCATAAGAATCGAGAGATTACCAGTTGGATCCACTGAAAAAAGGTAGAGACGAGGACGTCAACATCCTCCAGACTCTTATCACTGCTGCTGCTCAGTCGGGTGGAGTTTTTAAAATTCAGAAGGGAAATGAACTACTCCCACTTGTGAGGAATTTGGGAGTCTTGGAACTCCAAAGGAGCCATTCCAACACTTTTGTGGAGCTTTTATAGGAACGCCGTCTCCACCACCTCCTTATCAATGAACCACTGAAGGGGTCACACAGGGTCAATCGGACCGACTGGACTAAGTGCAGAGACACAGAGATTATTCTTTCTTTCTTTCCTTCACTCTCACGCTTCTCGTCACACCCACGGCCAAATACAGGAAGCTGAGGGTGTGTTTAATTTTGTCACACGTTAAGAGGCTTCATTGAGAGGCTGCAGGTTTTTGCTGGTGGTCCACAAGATCCACTTTAAGACAAGACTTTTTGAATTCTCCTGACTGACCTGAACTCAGCTCCGGTACTGTATGTATATATGTGAACATCTGTGTGTATATGAGAATATTTACTGGTTTCACTGAGCAACAACGTGTCTTTGTGCTGAGATACCAACTGTCCTTGTGTGTGTGAATATATCGTTCTGTAACTTGCAGCACCACAGTATCAGTGGAACTGACTTCACACGGCGGTGACGCTGGTTATTTCCTGTGAAACTGAACTTTAATGTCATCTACATATCATCTGTGACACTATAGGAGCTCCAGACGGTGGTGCTCTGGCTGAGCTCCTGTATCCAACTTCTCCTCACAAAGACTCAGGCTGAGTGTAGTGTCCACCAGGGGGGGCTGTCTGAGGGAAAACATGGAGGCAACCATCCGTCCCCATGTCCCTTCTAATGGCTGACTTCAGAGAGGACGCTCCATCTGTTTTGACTTGTGCAGAACCAGGCAGGGGCAACTAAAGCTGATCAGAGCCGCGGCCCTTCTCTCCTCACCCTCCCGAAACGCACGGATGTCCTGTCTCAGGCGTCAGCCCGTCACCATCCCCATGGACACCGTCAAGATCATCCAGTCGGAGAAGTTCCCCAGAGAGTGCCCAGTGCCCGTCACCCAGCCACGCTATGCTCCCCCTCCCAGGGTGGCGTGGGACGGCGGAGGTGAGGGCGAAATCATTGTCAACCAGGCCTGCAGCGACCTGACGCTGGACATAGGAGGGTCACCTCGTCAAATGGTGGCCCCACCGCCGCCCCCTGTGATGCGCAGAGAGCAGAGCTTCCTGGCTCAGCGCAAAACGAGTGCCAACGAAATCTGCTACCACCAGTTCCAGTACAAGATGGAAGACGTGATAGTCAACCAGTACGTGCTGCGCTCCTCCTCCACCTCTTCATCCACTTCCTCTTCCTCCTCATCCCCAGGACCCGTCATGCCCTGCGAGCCCTTGGACTGCCCCACCTGCGGGCACACCTACAACTTTGCCGGCAAGCGTCCCCGCATCCTGTCCTGCCTGCACTCGGTGTGCGAGGAGTGCCTGCAGATCCTCTATGAGTCCTGTCCCAAGTACAAGTTCATCTCCTGCCCCACCTGCCGGCGCGAGACGGTGCTGTTCACTGACTATGGTTTGGCCGCTCTGGCCATCAACACCAGCATCCTCAGCCGCCTGCCCTCTGACCCCAACGGGCCCGTGCAGTGGGGCGGAGACGCCGACCGCAGCTGCTACCAGACTGTGCGCCAGTACTGCCAGTCAGCCTGCACCTGCCACATCGCCAACCCTCTGACCTCCTGTGGCATCATGTAGACAGAGGACGCAGGCTGCAGGAAGAACTCCAGGTCGGCCCTTCACCGCCACTCTACGTCTATAAGCTCGATCCTCTCTGCCAGGACCCCCCCTCCCACGGTAAATAACCCCCACCCACAGATGTTATCTTATATATATTTAATAGCACAGAGAGATGCTGTGTGGGACTGGTGAATGCTGGTGGTTCAATAAATAGTAGATATGTGTATTTTATGTATGAACTGGATCCTATTCACCCTTCTCTTGTTTGGTTGGATGTGTTTGTCATTGACATCTCTTTACATGGGAATGCCAGGGGCGGTGCGTCCCCCCAACCTAGGTGAATAAAGATTAAATCAAAATAAAAGAGACTCAGTGTGTGGCCTAAGCGTTTTTGGGGTCAATCTTTAATGTATGTTTAAAAATCAGGGATTTACCTTTGTTTGTTTTTATGGTCATGAACAAAACAAGTAGAAAGGATAAGGTGTTGTCCACTGGGGGCACTACACTCGTTTCTGCAGATCCCCTCTTGATTGATTATGGCAGGTTCAGTTAGTGATGTCAGTGAAAGAGCTAAGTTTTGTTCAAATAAATAAATGATTACATATGATTAGGGATGTCCTCTATTAACTTTTTGCCGATATCCGATATAGCCGGGAAGTTGTGACCTGGTGGTTAAGGAAGTTAAGTGCTGCCCGCTCACTAAGGTGATGAGTTAAAGCCATAATACTGAGCAAATTGTAATAATTATTTATTTATCTGTACAAACCACTGTCAGAGTTGCAGGCACCAACATTCTGTATATAATCCCCTGATTATCCAAATAGATTAATAAAATGAGCTGCAATGCTGCCATCTAGTGACTAGAGGTTTAGTGTTGATAATGCTCTGTTCATGTTGGAGTTAACAGTTACAGGTATAGGAGGGGCCGTGAGGAGGTGTAGTGGGAGCGCGCGTGTGTGTATGAGGAAGAGAGTGCAGAGAGTGTGAGGGAGGAAAAGTCGATTTTGGAGAAGCTGGGCAAAGAAGGAGTTTAAAACATGATACTGCAATTGTGTTTCATTAAAAGTTCTTCAGAGTACTGGGGACTTGCACTATTTTTAGAGCCCACATCATTTGTCGAAACCCAGGTATTGCATTATCAGGTTTTCAGTATCAGGTGAAAAACTGATAACGATTCATACAGATATTACATAATTATGCTAATATCGGGCTGATATTATCGGTCGGCAGATATTATTGGACATCCCTACATATGATGAAAATACAAAATACTCAGATGCTAAGCTTACGGTAAACGGTAAATGATGTACAAGGTATAAGGTTTTAACCATTTTCATATTATATACAGTTTGTGCAAAAAAATAAAAAATAACAATAAAAAATACACGTGTATTAAGACAGTAAAATCTATACTGATTTATCTCATATTTACAATGGTGCAAAAAAAGGTCGATAAGTATTTTCGGCTTCAAAACTATGAAAAACTAATTAATCTCTTTTACTCTGAGTCACAGTTTTTTTTTCTAAAAATTGAAAAACGATTATTCAGTATAAAAAAATGAAGGAACATGTACAGCAAAGCACCCTGAGTAATAAGTAAACACAGCAGTACAGCATGGAGGTGCTGTAAGTGCTCATGTACACTAAGGAATTCTCTTTCCTGCAGAGTGTTGAAACAGCAAAATGTCCAAACAACAGGTACTGTCAGCTGTACCTGCTGTTACTTCACTGGGGCAGGGTCTTCCTTCTCATTCTGAAGAGCTGACTGAAGCGCCTCCTTGCAGAGTTCTTCTCAGATGGCTGCATCTGCTGGCTGCACAGATAAAACATCAGTCATCAGTCCCCGGAGGAGAAGGGTTGCTCAAAACTGTTTTGTTTTTCTTTTCTTTTCTTTTCTTTTTGTGATCAACGTCATAAAGAAAGGACATAATGTTCAAGAGGAGCAGATGTAAGGGCTGAAAATAAACAACCACAACCTGCTGTGGGTTTACTGTGCAGTGACTGGAGGTCTCTGGTGACCCTCCATGAGCCTCACATTTCTACACAGCTCCACAAGGGCTTCTCTTTTGGTTAAAGGGGTTGTACATTTTCAGTGTTTGAAATCTCACAAAAGAGACATGGTGCCATATTATTTCACAGCTGTATTTTAACAACTAGGTGACTCACACTGCCCCGTGTACCACTAGAGGGGGCCTACGTACTACCATGCAGACCATAGTTTTAGAACCACTGGTTTAAACTGCACGCTACGGGTCACTAGCCATATTTGTGGGCTGTCCAGAATTTCCCCTAGAGGCCAGACACTGAAATAAAATAAAATAAAAATCAGATTTTAACATTATTATTTGATGTTTGTTGTGGAATTTCATCAAGGGCCAGATTGGATGGTTGGGGGGGCCGAATTCACCTCTCTGCAAATAAGGGATTTAGATGTTTTTTACGTTATTATATTTGCCTATATTTCAGAGTTTTTGTTAATTTGAACAAAATAACACACATTTAAAAATCCACAACAGATTAAGGTGAATAATACATGTGCACATGGGTACACATCACTTACATATAAAACAAATAATTGGTCCTAAAGAAATAGCGAGCGGGTACACATCACTTACATATAAAACGAATAATAAATAATTGGTCCTAAAGAAATAGCGAGTGTAATAATAATACAATGAAGTACACAGGACTACACAGGGCCACAGTAATTACTGCCATTTTCAGGCCCTCTGTGAAAATGCAATAAAAACAGTTGCAAAAGCATTTTACTGTATGTTCTTTTAAACAGTGCCTTAAACATTTTTTTAAAGTCTCTTCTGTTACAGAAGGGTTTGAAAGTGAAAACAAACTGATTCTTGCCTCCTTGTTTCCTTCTGATTAGACACCTCTCTTCTCAGAGACGCAATTCTTGTTCTCCAGTTCTTATCGGGTCTCTTGCTCTCCACAGTTTTACACTCCTGAGGGAAAATTGTTTTTCAAATTTAAAAATATAAACAAAGATTCATACGAGGCAAAAACATTTGCAAAAAGACAAAGATTGTGATTGAAACCTCTGTCGTTTGGTCCTCATCTGGGATCTCTACCAGGTCATCTTTTCTCAAATGCTGCCCTCTGCTGTTCAAATTCATCTCTCCTAAACCACACCAAACGTAGTCAGACATTATAAAAACATTCCTGTCTTCAGTCTCATGTTTTTTTTTCTTGACAAGACAAAACATCACCTGATATAAATCTATAAAAACAAAACCAAACTGATAAAAATAAATGACTCACTTAAATGCAGCGTTGCAATAGTTGTGTCTGAGGCCGACCTCTGTCGGAAATGTCCATGTTGGTATTTCTTCCGCTGCTGTGGATCAGTGGCTCTGTGCCCTCGGTTTTCGTCATTTCTGACACCTTGACGAAAAGTGAGCTCGTCCCCAGCTTCGGGATGACAGCTGCCAGCAGCCTGACCGGAAGTCAAGAGAAACACAATGTCCTCATGCTTTAAGTCATATCAACCCTCAGGCAGCAGCAGCGGGACGACTTGTCACCGCTGACTGTCCCGGTCCACGTCACGCAGCTGAATGTCTCAGCTGTGGCGCATTGTGAAATGTTCTGTGGTCACACTGTTCACCTGGCTCACCTGCAGCTCCTGGTGTTCACACAGGGTGTCGAACTCAGCCTGCGTCTCTCTGTTTTGCATCTGCTGTTTGGCGATATCCTCCAAGATTTGGCAAACCTGCTCCAGGTACAACAGCCCTGGACTCAGAACCCTGGCTTCTCTGCCCCGCTCCTGCAAGACAACACCACTTGTTATAGTAGTTCTTGTATAATGTAAAAAATATATATGCTGATTAAATATACTGTCATTTCATAGTAGAAGAAACAACAGTTAAAATAGTACTAAATGGATTTTTTACCCGTGATATTTTAATCTGATTAATGGTTACCAGAGAGTGAAAGTGGATGATACTCCTGCTGACGATGACACACTGTCAGCTCTACTCTACCCCAGAGGGCAACCGATTTCTCCCTAATCTCTAGAAGTCCATGAAACATTACAAAAGTGTTCCACATATGCTTTTGTTTAACAAAACTTGAATCCTCTTGTTAATGTGCATCGTTCTCGGCAAAGTAAAATCTGCACCTCATCTAAAACTGTCCATGTTTGGGACACTGCCCATGTGGACGAGCTAATTGCCTCTTTGTGAACAGAAAGGGAAGTTAGCTGTGATTTTGTGTTGTGGAACTGTGTACTGACAGTTTTGTCATTCCAACATAATGTCCACTAGAGCAGGGATCCCCAACGACCTCATTCAAATAGAATCCACTCACTATTTACTTTCTTCATTTAAAGATAATCTGGTAATTGTTCAAAATAATGTCATCGAGACTGCAATACTAACAGAAGTTTTTAAAAAGTTGCAAAAAAGTTTGAAAATTTAATTATCCTTAATGATAATTCAACAACCTGTCCGCAGTAACAGTCAGTAGCGGCCGACCGGTTCTTGGTACAAAAACGGTTGGAGACCGCCTGGTAAAATCTTGGTACAAAAACGGTTGGAGACCGCTGCACTAGAGCATGTATAGTTATCAAAATAGAAGGAATGAATGTTGCCCAATTATTGAATATTGTCAAATTACTTTTTTTTTTAGAGCCAAACACTTTGATGTGCTCTTCCTACCTTTACAGGTAAACCTGGGTTGACATGAATCAGTAGTTAGGGTTAACACGTTCTGCTAATCCTGCTGCAGTTCAACACACGTGCCAAGTGTCAACATGTTGTCTGACGTTGTCTGACGTTGTGAGCAGTTTACTGGCATTTACACCTGAATGCTCTGCTGGTTCTGAGTGTGAATTCTATGAATTCATTGACAAAGTAAAAACAAACTGAATCATCTATCAGACAGATCAACACAGTCATAGTTTTGGTCCTGACAAAGTTAAAACATTGTTTTTGATTGATCAGAAAAAAACTATTTTGACAAACGTGTCAACCTGTTCTGTCACTTTTTCTGGAAATGTTTTTTAACATTAGGCTACAATTAACTGTTATTTAAAAAGTAATAATTAACAGTGCAGTGATGTCTCATTATGCCCTGATCCTTTCTCACTCATATACAGTTCACACACCCAAAGAACCAGTATAATTAACCCTGTTGTCGTCATTACCTCAGCATTGAACTGATTTTCACAATGATGAAAGTGATGTTCCACTGTTTTACATGAAACAAACCACGTTTTCCACAGGTTCGTTAACAACGTGCCACATTGATCATTAAAAAAAAAACGTCAGTGACTCTGGGACTTCCAGCACATTCTCTCCTGTCAAGCCTGAGGGCGTGAAGTCACCTGGACAGACTGGTTTATGGAGCCCGGCACCACAGACGGACTGTTGTCGGGCTGACTGGCAATAAAAGGATCCTGTATGAGTAATGACATGCCTTTGTTTCTGTCAGCTGAGGATCAGCTCTGGTGAATGAGTGTCGCAACTCTTTCAAAGTAGGTTAGAAGGAGAGGCCTCGCTGTATGTCTCTTTCAGGCTTTAACTCCTTGTAGTATGAACAAGACTGAACACGTCAGTGTGAAACCTGCATAATTCAAAAAATGTATGGGAAAAAAATGAAAAAAAAGAAGCTAAGACAGATCTGCCTCCCCTTTAAAAATGATACATTCTCAGAAGTGTCAAACTAAAAGTTTTTAGGTTAAAATGAGGGTTCCAAATTTGACCAGCAAAATAATCCAAAATAAAATGTAGAAAAATAAACCAAAATTTTCAAACATAATTTGGCACATCTGATGTCTAGTGGCATCAACAGAAATTACAGTCGATTCCTTTTAATGCATGAAACAGAAGGATGTGCATCCTTTACCATACTTTGTAGCAGTGTTTGTCGGGCCAGATTAGAGAGCCCAGCGGGTCGTATCTGGCCCACGGGCTGTTGTTTGTCCCAGTTAGCCCTAAGCTAAGCTCTGGTGGACCCAATAAAATGACAAGGTGGCCACATTTGGCCCGCAGTCCTTGAGTTTAGAACACAACATTGTTTACAACACACACTGCATCTCACCTCCAACGTCTGTTGGTCACAGCTCACGGACCTTGGCCGTGTGACAGTTTCTGAAATCTGCTTGAGGAACAGAGCAGGGTGGGCTGTCCTCCGCGGACCTTTCAATAATTCCGATGCGTGCCGTTTGGGCAGAAAAGACGATCGAGGCCGTCGTCTCAGCACTTCCTCCACCACCGTGAGAGGCCGTGGACTGTCCTTCTGAGGTTCGGAGTCAGATGTCTGTCCTGTCTCTTCCATTTTCAAGTGCATGGCGTGGCGTCCGTCCAAAGGTTGGCTGAGAGACAGTTGTGGAGACAAAGATGGGGGAGAAGAAAAAGAGGGCACAGGGGAGGATGGAGCAGGAGACTGTGGTGTGGAGGCTGGAGTGAATCCATGACTTTGTATCTCTGGCGTAAATGTCTCTATTTCCGCGTTTTCTGTCAAAAAGAACGAGGACGAAACAGGAAAAGATGTGTCAGAGCTGGCCGTCTCCACTCCAGAGTCCACTGAATATGAGCGGAAGTCGGCTCCACTTTCAGAGGAAGGTGTAGGAGGGTCTGCATAGAGATTTCCTTCATTTACCCAGGCTTCCATGAGGTTTCCAAAGCTCCTATAAACGTTCATTTCCTGAAAGAGTCCTAGTCCCTCATACCTGAGTGACTGAGCTGCAACAGGAACAACAGCAGTTTTGACAACCCACACAGTAATTAGCCGAGGTGAACAAGTGATGCCGCATTTAAGACATTCCCCAAGAGCGAGTCGCCTCCCTCCCTTCAACATGCCTTCTCATTTCATCTGCTCACTCCCGGCATGGAGCTGCGTGTTGCTGCCTGCACCTTCTTTTGGCTGCATCAAGAGGAAAGAGCTGTGACTCATCGGCTGCACCAGATGACATTTGATTTGTTGTTACATCTGTAAGATATTCAGAGAAGAACAAGAGCAAGTTACAACTTGGGTTCACAGGTGGACAGATCTTCAACACAAAAACATGAGTTAAAAAAAATTAATCTGAAGTGCTTTAAAAAGACCAAAACAGAAAGGTGGCTAGGTATTTGGTAATGGAAAAAAAGGCAAACCTCTGAAAAAGCATTTTAACAATCTACAAAAAAAGTAGTGCTCTGACCTACGTGTGATAGCATGATCCAGATTAAGTATGAAAATAGTGCTGTCATACCTTAAAATTCCTGGAGGACAAACATTATTATAGAATATGTATAAGAAGGCGTTTGCTAGTTTCAGCAGATACTTTATATACCTGTAACTGTAGGAATATGTTTCCAACCCTGGAAATGAGCCATCACTCAGAGTATCATCCCACTGAGTCAATGCACCATTTGCATGTGTACATACTGTACATTACTGGCACTTATAGTGTTTGTTTACTGTGATATACAGTAACAAGGAGATCTCCTCCAACAACATTTTCTACAGCATATTCTGTGGCTCAGGACTGGTTGCCTGTCCTAAAACTACACAATCACAAGTTTAAACTATTTTATTTCTTTTCAGAAGGTAAAACTTTAATTACCAAAAAATTATACTATTATGCCAAGAATGAAAGTTAAAATATTTAGTTTTTTTTTAATATCTAAATTTAGGCTAAATCTATCTATTATTATCTGAAAAGTATTTGGTTTTGATTATGATCAAGCTATTATGCCAAGAATAAAAGTTAAAATATTTAGTTTTTTTTTTATATCTAAATTTAGGCTACATTTATGCATTATTAGACAAAGAGAATTTTTCTCACATCCAAAACTCTATTCAAACTGTATTCAACAAAACATAAACACATTTTAAAAATATATGACCGTCTATTACTCGCCCCGTATTGTGTTTTAAATATTAAAAAATCTAAAACGGCAGTAATGGTTCTGGACCTCGTTTTTGCGTAATTCATCACAAACTTCAGATACTTACATTGAATTTGTAATGGTTATGTCCCTCTAGTGGCATATGTGCGCACTGCACCGTTATAGCGAGGTCTGTAATGTACAGATTAATTTAGTGATTTTTATACACTATATATAGTTAATTTTTAGTTTAATATTAAACTAATAAATATCATTATTTTATACTAATATTTAAAAGTTACATTGTAGATATTACCACACTAACGAAAGCTAAAAGCGAAGTTTAAAAAAAGAAAATAGCGCTAAGTGCTAATGAAGCTAAGTGTGGCCAATATTTAACTTTAATGTGGCGCAAAGGTGAAATTGTAGAAAAGCCAACATTTGCGTGAGGTGCTTTCTTGTCATATATTCTTCTTATTATGTTGTTTTACATATTTCCGGCCACTAACGTTAAAAAACATAGCTTACAGACAAGAACTCTTCTGCTGTTGTTGTTCTTTTGTTTGTCACGTCAGTCAGTGTGATGACGTTCAGACCTAGGGCCGACTCTTAATCCTTCCCGGTAGCAACGGACCAACAGCACAGAGACAGTTCCTCCTGATCTCCAGACTTCAACATGGACAGTTATCCTCCGAAGTTCAGCAAAGTTCTGGTGACACCTGATCCACATTACATACCTGGGTGAGTCCCTGTCAACAGACACGACATTTGTTGGTATTTGTACATGTGAAAATATCAACTATAGAATGTCTAGGCTAATAACAAGGTAGTGAATGTACTCACACGATGTATATAAAATAAAAACCACTGTAAATTAACCAATTCGTTTTTTAACAGGATTCTATCATCATCCTACGTTAAAACAAACTCAGCTTTACCTTAGTATTAGGATCAAACTTTAATAATTTAATGAAATTCATTATTAATTAATAATTGAAACTTAAGTCCATGACCTGTAAGAACTCATCTTCAATTTCAGAGGCTGAAAAAGTTTTAATGTTTAGTTAACTTTTAGTTACTAATTTGTGTGTCCCAACTTGCGGATCGTGGCCCTTTAGTGGTACTTGTACATTATACATCATATTACCAGTGTAACTACTGTAAGGTATTTAAAATGAATAAACTAGTTATGTACTGTGTATTTATGTCACTATATACTGTATGTATATATGCAGTGTACAGTATATATTGTAACTTCACTGCCATGTGTCCTGCAGTTACACAGGCTATTGCCCGCAGCTGAAGTACAACATGGGAAAAACATACAGTCAGCACACAGCTGAGCTGCTGACCAGCCCAGATGTCCAGCACTCCAGTCGCCTGGTCCTTAACTCGGGCTGCGACCCCTTCACTGACACAGGCGACGCAGCAGCTCTGACACTGAGAAGCCTTCCTCACAGTAACCTGAAGAAAACAATACCAGGATACACAGGCAGGTAACACACACATGCACATACAGACATTAACGCACTAATGCTAGGACGCTACGGAGACACTCGACACCTGATGGAAAACCCTGGTAATATTTAATTCACAATGTCTTCCATGTAAAACAACTGGGAATCAATGAGCTGTGCTGTCGGCTGTACATTTATTCTGACAATAAGCCTTTATAAAGCAGTGACTGCAACATAAGAAGAGATAATCTGTGACCAACTGATGAAATATTAAGTAGACGGGACCAGGTGAGTGAAGGTGTTGAAAATCAAGATTAACAGATTAGACCAGGCTAGAAAAGGGTAGGTGACAAACACAAACGTCTAGAACAGTTGTAGTGTCAACTGTTGAGATTTTAAAAATTAGAAGGTGTAACATCACTTTTTTAAAACACACAGAGATAAATGCCAATAAGGATTTCTGATGCAATACTGGGAGTGGCCTCTGAGGGAAACTGCTGCTATCTACTGTATGTATTGTTGTTGAACTGAATTCATGCCAACCAGCCAGAACCGCACTGTTCAGCTTATCCAAAAATATTAACTCTCACTGCTCATGTGGCACATTAAAGAACATTAAGAAAAATACAGCTGAAAGAAAGAAATACTATACCATTGTTTTTGAACCTTGGGGTCGTGACTCCATGATTCAAACGTCAATTTCAAAGAATATACTGGACATACTGGAGATTAAAGTAATATTTAAAAAAATAATGAAATACAATGGCCAGTAATAAAATAATTGTTACTTTGGAGTAATTCAGTTTCAGTGCAAATGACTATAAATGACTAAACTGTGCTTGTTTATAAACAGCATCAGTAAGTCACCTGCATTAATTAATAACAATATTCCTTATTAAATATCATTAGATATTTCAAGCGTACGTTGACATACATTGTCTTTATTATCTGCTATTTTTTTGTTCTGTTTTTAGCCTTTTTTCTGCCTCAACCTCTTCTTACTCAAAGCAAAAACAAATCTTTGAAAATGACTCATCCTATCTTATACTCATAAGAGTCTCATACCGTCACAGAAAAAGATGTCATCACACCTGTTGTGCTGCCAATAAAAAACACATCTGTCATCAAAGATGAATAACAGCCACAGTTCCTGGCATGCTTTTTTTTAGGTTTCATTCCAAGAAGTCAGAACTACTTTTCCTGCGGCTACTCTGAAACCTGTCGCCGAGCACTGACTGACTTCTACCAGGAAATGCACACCAGGAGTCTGCGCCAGTCAACAGTGCTGCCACTTCACCACAGGAGTTCCAGCCAACACTCTGAAGTAACTCCTTCTGTCTCAACTCTTCCTCACTGTTGCTTACACACACACACGCACACGTTGCCATGACACCTAGCACGAGTTTCGCCCTTGTTAATTAGCCATGCTGAAGTTTCATTGTCTTTGACTGGGACATGAGCTAACATGCACTAAAATAAAACACAGAACTATTTCAGCCAAACACATCATATCACCCAGCAAATAAATCAAATAAACATCACATGTCAACCTCAAGGCCCGCGGGCCAAATCTGGCCCATCATTTTATGTGGGCCCTCCAGAGTTGAACATGTGTATGGTTATCTCAAAACAAAAGTCTAGAGCAGACCTGTGCAAACTACGGCCCGTGAGCCAGATACGGCAGATAAGTGTATGTAAATATTTCTGTTTCATGCATTAAAGGGAATCGACTGTAATTTATGTTGATGCCACTAGATGGCGGCATATATCAAATGCGCCAAATTATCTGTGACGTTTAGGTTTAATCCTTGTACATTTTAGTTATATTATTTCGTCCAGCATTCTACATTCAACTAATACTGAACCGGTATTGACTCTATAACTATAATATAGAGTCAATACTAGCATTACATGGATGGGTTAAACACAGTGGCAGTATTCTGGGCGTGTACGACATACTGTATGGATTACGATTTATTCGTTAATCGACAAATGACCATAAACTACATCTCCCACAATGACAATGAATTTTACGACCTGCCTCCTAGGGTTCTGGGGTTCAATAAATGTTCATTTCTGGTTGGCCTCTGACACAGACTGTTTTACATTTTGGCCCCTTGAGTGAATAAGTGTGATGCCACTGTCACAGACAGTGAGTTTCCTGCTGTGTCATATCTCTGGTCATGAATGTTCTCATTTAAATTCTGTCAACTTCTGGTACAGAGACCAAAACCTCCACTGACACCCATCACCAACAAAGTCATTACCTACAAACCCCTGATGTCCTTCAGCCCTGTTTCACCCTATTATATGGATGACAGCGACAACAACAAATACTATATATCAGGTACTACTGCTGCTAAACCTGTAATGCAGTATTTATTGATCAGATATATATAGATATGTATAACAATGAAATAAAATTAAAGTTACTGTGTGATGTAATGTTTCTAGGATTTACAGGTCATGTGCCAAAATCCCGCTTCCTGATTGGAAAAGGATACCCTGTCATCACCAACCAGGCGTTAATCAAGTTTGGAAAGCAGCAGCGAAGGCACTCCACATCCCAGAACCACCATGGGAAGAAGAACAGTACTTCAAGTCAGTTGCCAACTATCTATCCATCCAACAGTGGTGTGATTCCATCCTTCACAGGACACATCCCGGGTCTGTGCCACTGACTAACTCGCTCTTCCACAGTCTTAGGATCAGAAATGTTTGGCTCTGCCAAGAAAAAGGAAACATAACACTTAAATTATTTTTACATCACTCCACAGGACACAAGTTCATGTTTGGACATACCTTTGGTCAACTTTCCAAAGACGCACTGGAGCAGAGCCGCAACGAGGGGATCCTAGTTTCCTGAAACTCAGATTCCCGTTAATGACAGTAACAGACAGAGTGTGTCAAAAACGATTTCTTATTCCATTGCTACTTCAGAGTGACAGCAGATAACAGAGCAAAAATGGTGCTGAAACTGAAAAACGTATGTCATGGGAATAAAGGTTTGGGCACTGTTGATTGAACAAGAGCAGAGGCCAGAGTGTCATGTTTTTATTTACAGAGTTCTGATTGTCTCCGGGCATTAGAAGAAGCATCAGGGGGAGGGAGGGGTTAAAGGGAAATTATTTTACAGACCTCACATTAAAAACATCAGCAAAGTCAGAAGTCACATGTCATTCTATACTTCTTCTTCAACCAGTCTTATCAAAATAGACCTTTCACACATTGAATGACCTGAATCGGCCACAAGGTGGCTCATATCTGTGCAAATGAACAATCAAACTTCACCTACATGCAGCACCGGTGATTACAAAAAACCTGAAATCCAGCTCTTACAAAACCTGAAACCTAAAAAACTTAAAGATCTACTCAGGATTCTTACATCTTAGGTTTTTTTTTACTCATGCACATTACAGTAGATTCATGCAGAAAATCAGTTCCAGAGACCAAACATTACTGACACCACAGAAGGCTGATGTGTTGCACATACAGTATAACAACACAGTAGCTTTTTGTATAAAATAAATAAAGTAATATTTACATTTTGCACCACACTGATGTAAAGAAGGTCAGTATTCACATTTGTTGATTGCTATTCATCAGGAAAACAACAACTTGTACCCTCATTTATTAAGCTGTCACTTTCAGCTAACATTTCAAATATCCATTTGCACAAGGGAGGCTAATGTTCTAAAGAGTTAAAAACATCAAGCGGACCTGAGATCTTAGCAGAACATCAAAGGTGACACCTGCTTTTGCTATTTGGTTGCCCGTAATCTTAACAGTCTTCTTAAATTACCAGACTTTTATAGAATCTGAAAAACCGTTCCTGTAATATGACTGCAACCAAAAGATATTCCTTTTTTCATTCACTATCAGCCCACTCATATTGAGACGGTGTTATTTCCACCAAAATTAAGACGTGTATATGTACATATATATATATTTATATATATATATGTATATATATATGTGTCCGTGTGAGAATATATATGTATACATACATATATAAACACATTTGGTGCAAGTATATATATATATATGTTTGTACACATATATGTAAATATATATTGTAGTTATTGTTATTATGAAAGTGTGATGCCCTTTCATGGCTCTATATACACACACAGACAACCCACGAGTCAAAGGATGGTAGGATGTTAATGAGTACAGATGAGAATGGTGTCATCAAGATCTTATTTAAAAAGTTGTCCTAATCCACTATACAGTTATTATCAGCCTTGACTAAGTCAAACAATAATGGGTTACTGAAATAAAAGGAATCATCTGGCAGGAGACTTACAGTAGTGTGTGTTGTTAGGGGATCATACCTCTGGTGTATGAATAACTTCAGTGACAGCCTTAAGGGCAGATTTGAAAAACTGTAGTTAGTGTTCAATCTGAGAGACATCAACAAATACAAATAGAAGACTATTAAATGGACATATTCCATTTACTGTCTTTTTTATCTAAGTACCGATAACTAGGTTTCTGTACATTACTGACAGCTGACAGTCACCATCAACTCTGCTGACCGACTGGATTGGTGCAGAGCCTGATGAGTGTGGTCCACGACGCTTGTGCTTGTCTAACATGTCAGCAGCAGTGTGTGTGAGTGTGTGTGTGTGTCTGTCATCATGCATCTTAAACTTACAGTTTCTCAACAGTCCATACACTGGTTACTTATCCTCATTATGAGCATCATGCAGCTTAAACTTACAGTTTCTCAACAGTCCGTACACTGGTTACTTATCCTCATTATGAGTCTTTGTTTTTTTGGACCTGACCAGCTTCATCGACTTCATGGACTGAGCCAAAATTCCAAAATGGGATCGGTCCAAATGAAGCCACTCCGATGGTCGCCTGGAACCAATCATTCACAGATTGGTTATAAGTATTAGAGTGACATGTCAATCATCTATGATGCTACACAGTAGGTTCTTACCTTCTGGTTTGTGCTCCAGTGTCAGAGGTCTTAGCTGATCCAAACAGCTTGGCCCAGCGGCGCCCGCCTTGACACCGGCCCTCCACCTCGACACACGCAGACGACTGTGGCGTCTCACAGTCGCCAAGGTTCTTGGGCTCCTCTTGTCCACTGCTCATACTTATTTGCGACCAATTCTCTGCGTAAGCCAGGCTACAGTCCTCCCCTTCCTCAACATTGTCCATGAGGTCAGGCTCTTTGTGACCCCACTCTGGGATAGACGCTAACCCTGGGTCTACCTTAGTCTTCCTGTCTGCTCGTAGGAGGGGCCAGCTGGTCACCAGAGAGGCTGAGCAGAGTCCAGGTGACCGAAGAACCTGCTCTTCAGGACATAACAGTAGTCTGTTACGCAAGAGCTGTGGCTCCAGGAGCAGGTTGAGGTCAAAGGGCAGCATAGAAAGAGGCTGCAGGAGAAGCAGCAGTTCTTCAAACATGGACTCACACTGGACCAGTGACACTGACAGGAAGGCCCAGGAATGGTAGTAGGCTGCTATTACATCTGAGAAGATAACATTCAAAATGGTCAGTTCTGTTAAATGAGCTCCATTTTCTGTAATCCATACAGTATAATGGCTGCTGAGATACTGCAGTGTTGATCTACCTAAAAAAACAGATACCAGACATCCATGAAATCTATATTAAACGTGGTTGACTCACATTTTTGATTATGAAGGTGAGTGAGCCAAAACTCCAGAGCTCTCAAGCTGAAAGATAGAAAAATGCATTAGAACTTTGTAGCCTGTTTTTTTTCCAGAATATTTTTTGACACTAATTAAGGACTTACTTAAGCAAACCCATGATGAAGGCTCTCAGTCTCATACTGTGGTTGGTGAGCTCAGGACATTGTTGAATTTTGGAAACCAGACTGTGGAGCACCCGGGAGAACGGACCTGTGGTCAAATCACAACAGTTGTGAGTTGAGTCAGGTGGTTCACAAAGTTTTATCAAACGTGCCAATCAGAAAATATTTGTCTCCTCAAGTACTACCAGTATAACCAGCATCAGCACAGACAACAGCTGACAACAGTGGAGTCTATGAAGTACTGTAGTAATACTATAGATTTAAAAGGAAGTTAAAAAAAAACTCTTTTGTTTTGTTTAGTCTGTTGTACCGTTCTAAATGTTGATAATAATTGATTCCGACACAAAAAAAATCAGTATTTTATATGACAGACTCACCACAATCAAAAACAGTGACCTGTCATTAACAGATCTAAGGTTAAGAGGACATTGACATTATGTTGATTTGTGTGATGTGTAAAATTGTATCAACATTTACTTTTTTTACTTTTACCTGCGATGTACTTCATTCAGTTGTAAATAATAGGAACTGTTGCAAATTGGCTTAAGGGGTAAAGATCCCTGAGCTGAGACCAGTACCCATCTACCACTAGAGGGAGCCTTAGCACCACCATTGGAACATATACCATGGTTTGAGAACCAATACCATAATTGGTACTGTTAAAACTGTAGAAATGCACGTTGCCCTAAATGTTTCACATTAATAATTTTTGGACATGCGTTAATTACTATTGTTAGATTCTTTGTAAAACATGATTATAGTCCAGTTATTATATGAAATGCATGATGTAGAATTTTTAGGACTTCTCTGAAGGTTCTCCAGTGAAGTTGTGACTTCCTGTGTAAAAGAAAGTCAAAAGTACAGCATAGCATTTGTCACATTGCTCTCGAGTACCAATGGTACGTACATATAGTGAACCTGGTAGAAACCTCCACCACAGTCCAGGAATGGTTGGGGCACTGCCCAATGATGGGGTCCAGTTTGTGATCCATGAGGCCATCGTCCAAAATGTTCTGGATCGTTGGACATAAATGTTCCAGGACCAGGCCTACAATTGTGGGACTACAGGAGCTGTTTCCCAGACGCATCTGTGGAGAGGGGAAATGAAATACAAACCACTCCATGATCCTGCTGACACAGGTAATGTGACTCAGCGTAAATAATACCCGCGAGGTCCACTGTGGGACATCACTCAAGGTCTTCTGTCTCAGCAGCGTACCTTTTCATCAGGATCTCTACTGCTGCCAAAGTGAGTCATGATCAGATCCACCGCTCTGCTCACAGACCTCAGCAGACCTAAAAACAATGGACAACAGTAGTCAGGCAAAAGACGTTCTCTCACTGTGTATTTGGATAAATTAGAAGTGGTTCTCAAACTACGGTGAGCAGACGTTGGCTCCCTCTAGTGGTACATGAGAGAATGTTATTCTGATCCCTTGTTAAATATTTTTCCGGCCCTCTTAGTGAGTGCACAGTGATGTCTTTATAATGTAATGTTGTGGTTATGTTTTAGAAATTACTTTTTTTTCCCTTAAGGGACTTTAAAACCAAATGAGATGTTTTAAGATGTTCTTTGTTAACTGGGTTAAACTCCAGACAAGAGAGAACGTCTCCATGAATCATCGTGCAGCAGAATGAAATCAAAGATAAAAGGTTCATATTTCTATTTCAGCATTGACCCTGATTGAAATGCTGTCCTCACTGCCTGCTTTTCTTCAGCTCACACTGACAAACCTCTGAAAATGTCACAGTTCATTCTTAGTGCATGTGGATGCTGCTGCCTGCAGTGCTGATGCTGCTGCTGCACCATCCTTTCCCTTATACTGTTGTGGCAAAAACCTCCACTGATAATCCACCGGCACAGGCGCACATTTCTATAATTACATTGGCACGGAGTGGTCTGTATTGCAGCACTTGAAGGAAATGATGAGTTTGTGTTATAAATCTTAAGAAACCACTTCTTACTGCGTCCCTCTGCCTCTTGCTCTCGTGCAGTCATGCTCACATAGGCTAAGGAGCAGGCAGCTCAGCCAATCGTGTGCAGGGGGGAGTTAAAAATAGGTCATGTTTGAAAGGGAGCTCCTTCAGGGCCTCGAAAAGCAATACTGCAGCACAGCCAGATTTCATTACAGTTCTCAGAGGCTCATCAGTAAATATGCAAACAGATCAAGGAGGAATACGTGACATGTTGCAGCTGTGTGTTTCTCATTTACCCTCCACTGTTGGTCACCTGCTGATTTAAAGCAGTGTGTGGTTATTGGTTGAGCCTCACCTCTCCTCTGAAGATGGCTGATTGACAGGGACTCGTATGATGTATCAGGCGAGGGGCAGAATTCTTCAGACGGCCTGTCAATGGACATCAGAGACTGACTTTCAGCGTGTCTCCCACTGTGAGCACCAGAGACCTGGTTCTCCTGTGGGTGGAGTCCAGAAGCAGCCGCAGACAGCAGAGAGCTCAGAGAGGAGAGAGGAGCCAAGGAGGAGAAGGCGGCCGTGACGGTGCTGTGAAAAAAGCCAGCTGAGTCAGCTGCAGGTGCTGCTCTGTGCTGTAGGAGTTTGTCTTCTGAAGGTGACAGAGTGGGAGCAGAGGAGAGGAAATTCAATTTTGGCTGAGGAGCGTCAGCGGCCGTTACAGTTAAAGTGGGCGGAGTGTTAGAAAAAGGTGAATGGTCTGGGGACAGATGTAGAATTTGGTCTTCCAGATTGGCGTGGGTTTGCTCAGGTAGGAGTTTGATGAGGTTGTGGTAGGTGGGGAATTTAACAAGGTTTGACTGGTTTGGGCCTGAATGTGATTCTCTTTTGTTCAGCAAATGAATGGTTTTAAGCCTCGGACTACAGTGAGATGGATCCAGGCTGCTTCTTGATGTCCAGGGACTCTGATCTTGGCTTCTGGTGATGTGTTTCCACGTGTTTTTACACCTGAAGCAGCCTGGGCTTGGTGTACAGGTGGAGCAGGTGTCAGGGCTCGACGGAGGCCAGTTGCTTCCCAGGGGCGATAGCTGAAGGTTGGAGAAGCATCGGCTTCTTTTGCCCTTGAATCGCTGCTGGGACTGAGTAGACCTGCTGCTGTCTGGGTTCATGAACTGCTCCAGCAGACAGCCCAGGTGCTGAGCCCTGGACTGGGCTCTGTCTGCAGCAGGACTTAGAACAAAAGGCTGAATGGGAAGTGAGGTCGGCCTCTGAGCTTTACTGTAGCGAAAAACAGCATCTTCTGAAGAACATGCACCTGAAAGGACACAGAAGATGGATATATATATATACACCTGCTCCAGTCCAACTTTACACTTATTTTTTATCATAGATCCATGAAAACAAAGAAATTCTGAACCAGGTCTAAAGTACCTCTCTCTGTAGAAGCAGTAGTACAACACTCCTGGTTCACCGTCACAGATGGCTGTGTGAACACTCCACTCTCGCCTTGGTGTTTACTGCTGTGTGGTCTACACTGACTGGCTGTCAGCTTATTCCTGCAGGGAGCATGGTCAGTGGATGTGGCTGCAATCTGGTCACAATCAGGCTGAGAGTGGTCCTCTGCCTTGGACCACTGAGGTGAGGAGAACGTCTGGTTCTTCAGTCCATCACCCTCAGGCTGAAGGAGCAGAAAGAAGTACAGTAGACTTACGGTAGATTCTCTTTATCCTTGACATTGTCCACTGGTTGTATTAGAGGCCGTACTACTGTGTGTGCTCCCTAATTATCTCATGTTTCTTTGCTGACGATTAATCAATACACAGTAAATGAGCAGGTTGGCTCTAAATGCCATGAAACAGATCTGTTGACAGAGTTCCTGCAGCTGCGTATGGGAGACATTTTTAGACATTTTAGAACTGTAATGAACTTGATGACCAACAGTAACCAAAATTAATCAATTATTTACAATCATTTTAATTGTGCCACAAGAGGCTTTTAATACAATCTGAAAATGAAAAATGGATGCACTCATTAATGTTTTTATATTTTAGTGTTGGAATAAGATCTAAATCCTGCTTCTTTTGTCTTGACATTTATTAAGAATTTGGAACCATGTACGCCAAATAAAGTCTTCAATATGGATCAAGGAATTCAATACCTTTTAACTTCATTAAGTGTCAGATAAGCTGCAATAAGTCTGGACCAGATTTGTTTTGAGCGTTTGATACAGTTTCCCTTTTTGCTGTGTGGCCTGGCAGATCTGTTTTAGCGTCAGTTTGTTATGTTTTTGTAGAATGTACTTAAAAGAACACAGACAGGACAAATACCTGGATTTCTTCTCTGTGTTGATCTGTATTCTTGTAATTGTTTGAAGAATGGTAGAAGCTACTTCTGTCCTGATCATCTTGGCAGTTGGTGAGACCAGACCCGGCTGGACTGGGTGTCTGGGACAAGAGGTCGTATGTGACCAGCTTGTAGTACTTCTGGTTGGTCCCCATGTCCAGTGCAGGCTGGCTCTGGAGACAGGCAGCCAGGTCTGAGACTTCCAGAGAGGAGAGACCTGAAGGTAGAGGCTCCAGGGAGAGGAGGCCGAGGTTTGGGTGGAGGTCGCAAGGAGAACAAGCCTCATTCTGTGAAGGGTTCATGGTCATGTCTTCTTCTTCTAGGCCCTCAGTTGAAGACTGAGGGACTGGATGGAGGTTTAGAAAGACAGATCCATCACACGGCTGGGAGGGTTGGATCGCTGGACTGCTGAGGTCCAGAGGCGTGGCAGGATTGTTGCTTCTGTTGTACATTGTGCAGAAGTTAACCAAGATGCCATCAGAACTGTTACAAGAACTGTTACAGTCGCTGACACACTGTGTGTTGGACAGAAACTCTGGTGAACACTGAGAGCCCAGACGGGTACAGAGCCAGTCCTGTTCACAATCTGTGTCTAGTCTGGTCCCTTCATTGGCCCAGTCAACATCCAGGTCTCCGTCAGGCATTGCATCATTTCTGTCACCGTTACTCAGTCTCCAATTTGTGTTCCCGTGCAAAACAAAAGAGGAATCTTCACAATATCTGTGCAAATTATCACTGTCTTCATCTTCCTCATCATCATCTAGCTCTGCACTGGCCAGGAATGAGTTGCGTAATCGCACGCTGCCCTGTTTCTCCTTCTTTGCGTACAAACTCGTCTCCTCAGGCGAGGAGTTAAGGTCATTTCTCCCACTGCTGTCACTGGTTCCTTCCTCCTCTGTCCGGTCCTCATTGAGAATGCCGTAGCTGCTGGAGAAGTGTTTTCGGCCGATAGTTAAGGTGTTCTCTCGGTTGGAGGAGCCCTTTTCTGGGAGTGACGCCGCTCGAGTCAGTCCTGCCGGACAAAGACGACCAGGTCTTTTAGCAGAGCTGCACAAGGCCTGGACGGGAAGTTGCCATGTAGGAAGCTGAACGACGGGGAAGTGGCAGGCAATCAAAGTGTCCCCTGAGAGACCGGATGTTCCAATCATATCTCTGAATGAAGTTGGAGCAGGAAATCTTTCCCCATACTTCAACCCTAGACAAAAAAGAATCAGAATCTGGTTAGAGTAGAATATCAGGAAGGGTCAAACATAAAACTGTGAAGTTTTTTCAAGGCTATTGATTTTAAACCTGAATTCCTTCAGCCTGTTCTTCACACCAGATATCAATTAATACAATAGAGCAGAGGTTCCCAATAAGTAGATGGGGATCGAACAGTAGATTATGAAGGGAGCGCTGGTAGGTGATGAAAATAAAATAGTGTAGTAGTGACCATATACTGTAAAAATTGAATCAGAGTGCACCATAGTATATAGTGTCTTCTGTTTATAAAATTAGAATATATATTTAACGTTTTCAATGTAGGTAGATCACTTTAGCCTGTTTATTCCAATAGTGGCTCTGAACCCAGAAAAGTGTGGGCACCCCTGCAATAGAGATTGTTTGGTAAGTATATATTTCATGCAGCTGTCAGATTAGAGGCAGTGATTCTGTGACCATTCTAGGAAAACAGCGTCCCATGTCCAGCTGCATGTCACGATTCCTGCTACTAACTTGCAATGTTGCCTTGCATTTGAAACTGCTGACTAACGGGCAGGGACTGAATAAGTGACCAGTTAGAACATGCGTTGTTTTGCCGCAGAGAGAGAGAAAAAAGTAACCTTCCGAAAGTCATCAGGTAAAGTATTAATGTAGTTGTGTCTTCAAGTTTAACCACATATACTTCTCCTCGCCTCAGCGACATCTTCATTTGGATTACAGCACAGCACAAATCCAAAAGCATAATTTTGAAGAAAATAAAATGCTGTGTGACTGCGGTAAAATCAAACCCGATTGAAAATAAGACAATGAAAATATGGAACTATCCTCTTCAGCTGTCTGAGGCTTTTTTTTGGGAATCTGGTTCACAACACAGCCGACTCCTGATAATTCAGTCAACCATTACAAACTCCTCCTTTCCTCCTCCTCCTGCCTCTCTTCCTCTCCTCTGTGTCTGGACCAACCACAGCTCCTTACACTTACTCAGCTGCTCTGTAACTAGGGCAGCTGCACTGCAGAGAGGCTCTGCCACCTCTGATGAGAATAAATACATCATACAGCCCACTTTAAGTTAATGACCAAAGAAGTCAACATTCATAAATGTCAGGGTAGACCTTGAAAGGATCATTAGGATAAGGATGTAAGTAACTTATTTAGACTCCTCTTCAGCTGTCTGAGGCTGGAATCTGAGGCCCTGCCTTTTTTTTTGGGAATCTGGTTCACAACACAGCCGACTCCTGATAATTCAGTCAACCATTACAACCCCCTCCTTTCCTCCTCCCCCTGCCTCTCTTCCTCTCCTCTGTGTCTGGACCAACCACAGCTCCTTACACTTACTCAGCTGCTCTGTAACTAGGGCAGCTGCACTGCAGAGAGGCTCTGCCACCTCTGATGAGAATAAATACATCATACAGCCCACTTTAAGTTAATGACCAAAGAAGTCAACATTCATAAATGTCAGGGTAGACCTTGAAAGGATCATTAGGATAAGGATGTAAGTAACTTATTTAGACATGTAAAAGTAGTAAATATCCTCATTACAAATCATCCTACACACCATCATATAGAAATATGATGATGAGTTTCAACTATAAATAGTTTTTCAATGCTCATATTTCACAACGCTTTGTTGTAAAATAAAACATATGAAATGTAAGAATTGATGATTTGCATGACAGACACAGACCTCAGTTTATGGCTCAAATTCCACCTCTGTATGGACGGTATGTGTACAAAATGTAGACCAGAGTAACACTGAACACAATCCTCCCTGGTGCTAAAAAAACAACATCAGCATGGCAACAAATAGGCAAAACAAAAATGACACAGTCACACACTGCCAGATCCAGACAACATGGTTCTGTCAAAAAAAACGTCCCACCCAGAACAGGGTTACTAAGACTGTACGGTCCAATCAAAACACAGGGGGAGAGCAGGTGTTAAATTTTAACATGGTCTGATCAATTATTGTTTAATAATATGTAGAATGTGAATATACTTTGGTTGTTTTTTTTATTGCTAACTTTTTTGGGACATTTTATTACTTTTGCTCTTTCTAGGCTTGTGCAGTATTTAGTAATTTGGTGGGTGGGTACATAGATGGAAAAAAAACAAAAAGCAAGAAGACAGACCAAAAAAACAAGATATGTGATATGCTGACTCTAGTCTGAAAAACCTGAACAAACATCAGCATTCTGCCCTACGTAGTCACATATGTAAGCAAAGTTGCCCATATAATATAAATATAAAAAATACATAGATATAAAAACAAGAGAGCAAAACTTGCCCCTGCATCAGATATGCATCAAATATGTAAGAAAAGCTGTTCATGTAAAATACATATGAAAATAAATACATGTTGATAGCACAAATTACCCCAGCATCAGTCACAAATTTAGGCAAAGCTGTCCATATAAAATAGATTTAAATGTAAAAATAAATATATATCTCTGAGCACTGAAGACAGATGTCTCCATTTCTATTTTGCCAACAGTTCAATAGCAGGCCAGTGTGACTGACGGTCTATCTGCAGAGGACTAACTACTGCACTCTGCAGTATGTGTGAGTTTTCCATGCAATCGCTGCTAGAAGCCTCAGCTCAAACATCAAATGAGTCTCCACTGTGTCTACAGCACATTGACATGATTCTGATTAACTTGTCCACTTGGTGTCACTCGGAAATGCCTGTCAGGCTGATTCTGTCATCACCCTGTCTAACTGTGGTTCTGTCAAGAGTGAGGCAGAGTGAGCTCTGGGAGCTGCTGCTGCCTCACTGCACTGGGGACAAACTGAGGACATATATACATATATATGTATATGTATATATACATAGATATACATATATGTGACTTCAGTTTAATAATTGTTTATCAGGATCCTTGTTTGAGTCAAAAGAAAAGAAAAGTACATGGCAGTGTCTCAATTATTTTCTGCCATATGCCTCCTAGGGATAGAAATATTTTCACCTCAACCCCCTGAATTAAAATACTTTGAGAGCCCGATAATATGTATTTTCTTATCTATAGAAAACACTGTACTAGAGCCATATTCCATCGAAAGCCTCTCACACCCAAATTTCCCAACCCCACGGCATCTCACCTCCCCCCCCCCCCCCCGGGATCCCCACCCCACCTGCACTGTTGTAGACCATATACTAAAGTAAACATTACGTGGGCCACCAAAATGACCTAGCATGTTACTTGAAGTTCTACCTTCAGACTGCATGTCTTTGTTGCTAATTCTAAATGTTTAACTAGATGCTTTTTGAATGGTTCACATTATAAATTAAATGCCACCACCAGAGTTGCTGTGAACAGCCCACTGCCCTTAAGTGACCCGCAGAAGAGGTGACATCGACCCATTTGTAATCCAATAAATGTAAATACATGCTACAATCGCCATCTCCTATAAACTTCAGACGTACGGCATTAAAACAACAATGAGTGGTGGTTGGCAAATGGTCACACTTTGCTATACATGTTAGACAGTTTTGTTTACATTCACCAGTTGTACTCCACACATTGGTTTTTGGTACATTTGATTTATTTTATTTGTGTTGTTTTTTGGGGGGAACTTCATTATGGCTCCCAGGTGTAAGTCAGACACTTCCGATGCTTTTATGTCCTAGATTATGATGTTACCACTGTGTTAGCATAGGTGAGTGAAATAGGTACTTAAATACCTATAAATACATAGACATAAATCGAGGACCCCCTGTATATGTATTTTACAGGCTGCATCCCACTACGCCAGAACACAACCATGCTATTTGTCATATTCAGTGTACCAAGAGTCATATTTTATGGATCAATATCATTCAAGATCATTCAGGACCATATTTGAATGTGGACTGGGTCAGATAGTTAGAAATAGGATTTGTGGTGTTCACACCATCACAAACAAATTCGGTATGTAGCCCATAAACAAATGAGATTTGGGCCATTTCAGCTGCAGTGTGAATGTTTTTAAATATGCTTATAATATCCAGCCTGTTTGTCTCAAGACATATAATTGTACCTGCATTTGACTTAAAGTGAGATAAAACAGAGAAATTTGAGTTTGTTGAATAAAGAAAGGTCCAGATAAACCATAGGTCTAATAAGAGATGGTGGTATTTTGAAGACCTATGAAACAAATATTTTGTGTAATGTGACTAAAGTAGACCAATCCTGTACATATCTCCTCTATAAAATCAAATACATTCAGAAAAAAACACACATTGCTCATCACCTACTTGAAACCAGTCTTTAGTCTAAGCCGTTGTCCTCCAGGTCCGGTGCATCACTTCTCCAGGTGACTTTGGTTTGCGGCTGCAGCCAACATCAGATAACTAAAAATTACACGAAAGAAAAAAAAATGCAGCTTTCACACAGCTGCAAAGTCAAATCTGCATTTCAGATTTTACCAGCACTTCCTTCCTGTGGAGAACAGTGAATGTCCAAAAGAAGGGCCACTGAGGTCCAGAGGGGAGCTACGGTCCCTGTGTGGACGGGTTTTACTCATGCTGTCGCCGTTGCTGCTGCCTCTGCCTACACCTCCTCTGCCTGCCTTCTCTTCCTTAGCAGTGCTCCATTGCTGTAGATGTGACGTCAAAACAGCTTTGACCAATGAGGAAAGAGGTGCCCCTGACAGTTAAAGACCCCAAAACAGTTCAAGGCTATTTAATAGTGCATTCAGTGTTTGTGCAAATAGTTAAAGGTGGCAGTTGTGAAAAAAGAAAAGAAACTGCTGTAAATGTATGGCTGCATTCACAAATACGGAACTGGCAAAGAATAAATATCCCTGAATCCGTAGGTGCCTAAAAAGGAGCTACTTTCCTTCAGATAATGACAAATAAAAAAAATGTTTGCCTATTTTATTTTTTGACGTGAATACATTTAAATCAATCACACTAGATAAACGACACATTTGCGAACGACATAATACCGATAGAAATCCTCCGACTAAAAAAAGGATTAATTCAAATAAGAAACTTACGTAATTTTACTTAAATAGTCTGTTCTAACTTATACGTATAAACACTACAAACACAAAATACGTAATTATTGTATAACACTACAATTAAAGCCAGACTCATATACTTTAAACCTGGTTCAGTACGACCTCTAGTGGTATAACTGAGAATGACTGTGCTGGCAAACCAACTTGTGAACACATTAATTAAAATTAATTTAATATGTATTTCTATTTATAAAGAATATTTAATAAGACTAAATTATATTGTATTCCAGGAGCAACCAGCTGCCGCGTTTCCACGTTATTTAAAATATTTAAACCATGTCATTGTCAACGAATTAGTTTTTAGTTTATACTACTGACATGGCATTTTATAACAGAAGTACGTTCTGCTAGTCAAGCGGAAGTGGTGTAAAATTACAGATATGGTAAAATGAGAACATAAGTAATAAAGGAATGTTTGTCCGAAGAATAAAAATTTATGTTAGCTGAGGAAATTGAAGAATGTAAAGGAAATAAGACTAATGAAAAGTTTACTTTAACAATTAGCAGTTGAGCCAACTTAGCCACAGTTTAGCCAAACGTTAAACTTCAACTTACCAAATTATCGCAAAACGTCGCTCCGAATAAACACAAAAAACGAGAACGCTTTGCAAAATTAATAATAATAATAATGGCCAAAAATGCTTAAAACTACTAACAGGACACGTCGTGAGAGCCTGTAAGAAGCATAGGGTAGCTGGTATCTAATGTGAAGAAAAATGTCTACGACATACGTTAATTCAGGAGATTTAGGGAGGATTCTTGATTTTTAATGCATTAGTAATTAGTAGTTTAATAGTTGAAACAACCCATTTTATTGTATATCAAACATATGCATATTTACGCCTGTACAATAATGTATAAATAAATACATGACAATAACATGAAAAGTAAACTGGGGGTAAGAATATATTTTCCCATTAAAGAAACAAGTTCAAATACATAGAAATAGTGTGTTTTTGGAAATAGTAAAGAACAAGAACTAAATTGACAGCAACACTTTATATTCTTTCTTTTACAACCTTGTTTTGCTGCAGGGTCTTGTAGGAAACTTGTAAATTGTGCAACATGTCTTTAGAAATCAAGCCAGAATATCATCTCTTATATATTGCCAGATTTTATTTTCTAACAGGTATCTTAGGTCCATTTCATAATGACGGAAGCAGGTTGTGCAAACAGGTTTCCTTAGAGTGGGAGTTGAGTTTGTGTTTCTTGTTTAGGTGTAAAGCCAGAAAGAACATGTATTTTTCCTGTAACGATAAGAGACAGTTTATTGCAGTGTAATTACTTTGTGACTTTGTCCAGCATGTGAAACGCACATGAACACAACTGCATAAACAAGTTCGTGTACTACAGAAATATTTGGATCGATGGTTCAACATCACAAATAAAAGTGTTCAAAACTCTAAACTTTTTGAAGTGGGAAAGTTTTCAACAAAAATGTACTTAACCTATTTGCTTAATGCATAACAAATGTTGCACATGTTGTCGTTACGTGCAACATGCACATTGCATATGCTTTAAATTTAAATAACACTTTCAGCTTACAAGCAGTAATAGAAATAAAAATTAAAAATGACCAGGAAATAGTCAGAAGCAGAGAAAGAAAATAGATAAAAGTAGAAAGAGGGAAAACGTAAGGAATAACACGGAAAAAACTAATAGTTGGAGAAATGTTCAAAACATTCAGCGATGAGCAAATAATAAAGCAATTTTTTTTTTTAAAAATCAAAAGAAATAGCTAGTAAATAACTAAAGATAGGTTGTTGTTGTCATGTTGGGTAATTCAATATAAGACGAGAAAAAAAAAATGACATCATTTAAAATTCATCTGGAAACACCTGGGAATATTATTGGTATCAGACAATAATGTGACTTTTTTTTAAATTACCTGCAGTACTGGGTGCCACACTCTGAGTGTTCTCTACAGCTGGAACCAATGGGCTTCATGCTGTTCCAGCGCCACAACAGTGAACGTTTGGTTCTATGGATCAAACCGTTCCAGTCTTCAGGCACAGGCATCGAACTAACCTATGGACAAATGTAAAAACAAACATCTGTAAATTAACTAACGTTTACCAGGTCAGCTCCAGCACATGTTCTGGTATGATTGCTTTTGGGTGAAATTGTTATAACTTACCTGAACAGTACACAGTAAAGCGAGTAAAACTGAGAGAACAGCGATCTTCTCCTGAAGAGTCTTCATGTTGTGTGTCAAAGTCAAAAGAACTATTTCTCTGCTGATCAGCGTCTTCTCTCACTACGTATTAAAGACTTTATTCAGATCTGGGAGGAGTTAGATTCTGTCAGATATTAAGATTAATTATTTATCAGTGTGATATCCACAGACCGGAGCCCAGTGAGGCAGATGGACTGACCTGAAGAGTCAAGTCAAAGTCAATGATGCTAACCTTTTGGTCTGGAAATACTTATCAGTGTTTAACGACAACAGAAGTTGCAGTTTATCTTCAGGAAGACAAAGTACACTTTACCCCAGTAATTGAGGACAACTCCACGTCGGAGGTATTAAAGTGAAACCTACCCATGTGTCACCTACGCGCAAAGTGTATACATTTTTTAAATTAATTTTAGTCTCAATATAGGGAATGGTTCAGTTCCATTTGGATCTTTATGAGATGTTGGCCAATACTTTACACTCTACTTACATTCGTTAGTCTAAAATTTTGTTCTTACCACAGTCTCACAATGTAACAAATCAAACTCCAAAGTTTGGTCCTTAATGAAGCTGAAAAATAAACCTCAGGTCAGCCTTCAATTTAAAAAAGCATTACTGTGTTACATATATATATATATATATATATATATATATATATATATATATATATATATATATATATATATGTAACACAGCTTAACCCCAGTGTGTGTGTGGATGAAATCTGAAACACGCCCGAGAATCACACTGAGTTTATTGAAGTGGTGAAAAGTCCTTGTGCAAACTATCAGTATGTGACCTAATGAGGATAAACTGTGGATTTCATGCTAATGCAACTTCTACTAGTGGTGTAAACAACATCACCTTTGACATTCAACAAACACAAACACAACAAAGTTCACATGAGGAAGCCAAACAATACAACTGCTTAATAAAAAAAATTAAAAAAATTACACTGGCCAAAACAACTATTATGGCTTATACCTGCGAAGGAAACTTTGGCAAACACTCATCAGTATAGTGCACGTTAGCAGGAAGCTGATAATACAACAGTTCCATAATACAGTCAGTGATACTATTATACACTCAAGCCATCCTACAGAAATAGCAACTGATTTGTTAGGTTATCCATACATATGACCGGTTGTCTTGTAAGGTTATAGGGTACAGTATTCTCATGCAGTAGAAGTCGCGGTACTTTACGGTAATGTTTTCTTTTCTTTTTTTATAAGAAAAATGGACTTCTGTGATTTCAGAATGCCAATGCAGTCATTTTCTGATTTGTAAGAAATAACACTTAAAAAACCAACAACATACAAACTCAAGGTGCAGACGATTCCCATTGTGCTTCCGCACATTTTTACAGACTGCTACGAAAGGGTCAGGACATTTGACACACTCCTCTGAAAGAACGTGCGCATTATACGAAGAGATTACGTGTGAGAGGTCTGAAATAAAATCAGTGCCGCAGATGAAAAATATCTGTATGTACACAGCACACAGGAGCACTGATGATGACACTGATGAGTTTAGGTGGAGGTCATGTGTGAAGTTCAACAGATCAATACACAAAACATAACTTAACCCATGGGTTCCTATTTCCATTTTAACATTTTCTTAATCTGTGGACACATTGCACTACTTTTGAGTTTTATTGTCTTTGCTTAATGAAAACAGTGATCTTTTAGGAATTAGAGTGTTTGTCTATAAAAACGTTCAGTGGAGTTTTGTGCCTATGTGGATTGGAGCAGGGGTAAAACCTCTGACCACAGACAGACACATTGGCCAGATGATGTCATCTGACCATTTTAAATAATCCTAATTGGCAACTTTGCAAATATTAATTAAAAAAAAAAAACAAACTAAAACTTCACTTTTGGGCCCCTGCTTTAAGAGAACAATCAATTTAAATTTAAAATGCTGTTTTTTAAAAAATAAAATAAAACAATGACATATGATTAAAGTAACAAATTGCTCTGAAAAGCAACATCAGCTTCATTACAAGTTCAAAATTAATAAACTAGTAGCAATGAACACTATAAAATAAAATCCGTTTTAAAAGGCATAGCTCTAGTTGGCATCTGAATACTATCAACAGGTTACTTGGAGATTTAGAGGTACAAAGCACAGAGCTGATGAAGGTTTAAAAGGAATTTTGTCCTCCTGTTCAGTGTTATGATGAAAGCAGGGGCTGTCGTTCGTCAGCAGTGCCCTGGAAAATGAAAAAAGGAAAGAGTTGATGACAAGATTCAACAATTTACATATTTATATTGCATATAAACTGTATATTTACCCATGATTAAAGGCAGATTGCCTATACTGTTAGTTATCACACAATTAAATACAAATATAACACGTATGTGTTAATCTTTGCCAGATTTACCTCAAGGACATTTTTCAGGTGTTTAATGTCTCACAAACAGTGAGTAGAGTAGCGTAGTGGCCTTTGACAACATTTTTCTTCATTCATATTTGCGTCTGTATCTAAATCAATTATTCTAAACCATAGGGCTGTGGTTCACGTTTGGGCCACGAGCCCCATAATTGGAACCTGAAGGCCGCAGGGACACATTGGTCATCAGTTTAAGACAATAGAGACAATACTACTGCTATCCATGAAAATGGGAGTTATAATACTGCTTTCCACCAATTCGGGGCGATAATGTGTCAGTCAAATGTTAAACGAGTTCCAGCGAGTCTGTCGTAAAAATGATTTAAAGTAAGTATTTAAAATGTACAACCTGTTCAAAGAGGATTTGAATTGTTATTACATACAAGTCAAATCAAGAGTCAAATCCAGGCTCCAGGTCAATTTGTACTGAAAAAATTCAATGTGTTTATAACTTCACCTCTGGGACCTTGAGTCGACACATGAGGACCATGAAGATTCCTCCCAGGAGGATGCCCAGACCGATGAGCATGAAGGGGATGTTCTCCACCACGTTCTTTACCACAGCAACGGCTTGCAGCGTAATGGCTGACGTGTCGTCAATGACAGCACTCTGAGAAGGTTGTGAAAGAGACCACATCTCAAAAATATTTCTCATCAACAAAGAGGAAGGGCTGGACAATAAACACAATACTGTATGTACCATTAAGTATCACAGAGAAGTGACAAGGACTGTTAAAATTGGAATTGTTCTCCAGAAACCTGTTTTTACCACATGACAAAAGTGTGTGTGTGTTTGTTCACATACCTCATTCAGATACACCACAGGAAAAACCACCGTCCTCACATTTCCTGTTTGACTGAAAACAAGAATAATATATATAATTAATATATATAATATTAATTGTGAAGGAATACAGTTGTTTGTGTGTGGTGATTTTAATCATAATTTTGAACTTCGAATTTTGATCCTATTTCAAAACTTGGCAAACCCAAGATTTAAAAAGATGCATTAAAATTAAAATAATTCTAATGTATATTCAGTAAATGTACTATTATTTCCCACTCTGGACACAAAGCTTTTGTTTGCTGTTTATATCTTCACAGGTGAACTGGCAGTGTCCAAAAGTCCATTCACAGTGATGATGGTGGCAAAGTTATTTCACTTATCTACTACGGACAACCTTGCCAACATGTACAGTCATACAGTTTCCCTTAAAGTCAATACAGGGAGGACTGTACCAATAAAACAAAAACATAAGCAGTATTTTTACTCCTTTACCTGAAGCTGGGGATCTTCTCCACGTACACGTTGACTTGGAGCCGCTTTGCTGCATGCAGAATGATTCCTGTCAGCTGCAAAAACAAACATGTTAACAGCAAGAATGAGGTTAAGTAGAAACTTAAGCTTAATAGCTTAAAACAAACTCAAACTCAAGGCCTGCAGAGCCAATGCAGCCCACCAAGTCATTTTGTGTGGCCCTCGGGAGCTTAAAAAGCATTTAATGGCCTTATGGCAGTACTTCTCAAAAAGTGGAGCGAGGTGCCAGGGGGGCCACGGGGGGAAGGACATAAGTGTACCACTGCTGTAATGCTTGAATGATAACGAGCCTCCGGTCACTAGGTGGCAGCAACTCATACAGTGG
Source organism: Cynoglossus semilaevis (assembly GCF_000523025.1). Lineage (NCBI taxonomy): Eukaryota > Metazoa > Chordata > Actinopteri > Pleuronectiformes > Cynoglossidae > Cynoglossus > Cynoglossus semilaevis. Next base: position 1,766,118 of record NC_024320.1, read on the forward strand.
TTTGTAGCGATACAAAATATACATGTTATCAGTTTCTCTACAGTATTTCAATTTGCAGGGTTGAGGGAGAGGAGGTGCGGGGCGAAGGGGGGCGTGAAAACATTTGTCCCCCAAGCGGGGGCATGACAGAAAATAATTGAGAACCACTGGCTTAAGGTCCACTGCTGCTTCAGAGCGTACATAGAGCAGAAATTACAACAATGGATGTCATAATTAATATGTTAATATTAATTAATTAATATGTGTTAATATTTTACAATAGCAGTGATCAGTATGAACATTTATCAGATTTCTAGTGCTAATATTAGAAATTAGTGACTGTTTTATTAACACAACAATATATTTTTCTACACTGTTAATGTGACAGCTGTTGGTTAATGTTTGGTTCAAAAATGTAGGTTTTGGTGTTGATGGAAGCTACTTTAGTGCCATTTTCCAGGAAGTTTATTTCCTCCATGGGTCTGTACTCCCTGTGATGCCAAAACACAAGTAAGTTAGTTATTTATATACAAGTAAGTAAACCACAATTTATGAAACAGGAAAAGGGGATGGAGAAATGCATAGACCCTCGTTATGCAATTCTGGTTTCAAACAAAGCTGTTGTGTCAGCCAGAGCTGAGGTCAACAGTTGAAAGCTACACAGAGACAGGACCGCACATAATGAACTTATAATGTGCTTTTTTAAATATAATTCACACCCTTAACCATATTTATGACGTCTTGTCAAACAGGTTGTTACAATTCTTTTTACTAGGGCATTGAAGGCATCACTGGCCCTGTCTGTGAATAAAGAGCTCACACTACTGTTATCTTATAGCTTGTTTCACTATTTTACAGCCTATGAATTTAAAAATATTGGTAGGCCGTAAAGTTCAATTAATAAATGCTAGGAACAATATTATAATTGAAGGCTTTAAAATTAATCAGATAATGAAGGCCAAAATACTCTTATGGGGTTTTTTTTTTCCTGCTCAAGAAAGTCAAAGGTGCCTGGGTGTGACCTTATGCTGAGAACGTAGGTCCAACACTGTCAGCCAATCTTCAGCTACTATTGCTACAAACGATTGCCTGAACTGTATCAACATTTTTATCATTTCAATCTGCCTTATGTAAGGTGGTAGTGCACACACCCACGCACGCACGCACACACCCCATCAACCAGTGGTTGAAAACTGCTGAATGAAAAACCTAAAGTATATCACCACCTAGTGGTTAGATCGGAAAATACCAAACTGTACTCGTATGCACCTCAGAGTTCATGTACTTTTTACTTAGTCACATTCATGTATCATATCAAGTACATCAAGTTCATGTACTTTTTACTTAGTCACATTTATGAACACTTCAGCACTTTCATGATTCGTCTTTGACAAAGCTAGCCTTTAGACATGATTGGACGTTACTTTTTTTCTTAATTTTGGGTCAATTTTGGATTTTATTAGTGTAATTGAGGTTAACATTTAGTCAAGGTGTTAGCACTTTTTATGTATTATAGGCCGTTTCTGAACAAAGAGTTACACTTGGCTATTTTGAGTTAACTTTTAGCTTAATAAAAATGCCAAACCATCAAAAAAAAAATCAAACATTTTTTAAACCTGATACATAAAGACAGATCCTGTTAGAAGAAGGATGAATCAGAACACAGATGATCTGTAGTGTTTGGTTAAATGTCCAGTGGGTATAATGTACAGAATAATGGAAACAGGATGAGAGAAAAACAGCAGCCACTTACTGGGTTGATGTCAATGACAGTCTCATGGTGCTCCTTTTTGGGATTCATACCAAACACATCTTTGACAAATTTCTCATCCGCCTGGTAGAAGTGTGGTGAGGACATTATTATGGGAGCTCCTGCACACACAGTCAAAATAATATCACAGAGAGAGAGAAAAAAAGCAAGACTGGAATAAAAACAACAATTCTAGAAAATGTCCTAGACACCAGGGTCACGTCCCACCTTGTTTGCATACACTGACATTCAGAATTCCGGAGCCCAAACAGTTCCCAGCAGGAACACAGAAGCCTGCGTTTGCTGGGTTCACCGTGTCGTTAGCAAAGACCTCGCTGGGAGGCACAAAGCGATAACCGGGAATTCCCTTCACTGTCACATCCCCCTCATACAAGGCATAGATCGACCTGTGAACAGAGACAGCTGTTGGTTAATCTTAGGCAACAAATACCATATACAGTAGGGTTTGCATTGGATTCTCTAATGAGCTGATTCACTGAAAACATGTCTGCAGGC
>NC_024320.1:1768392-1807532 GCF_000523025.1 Cynoglossus semilaevis
GGTAAAGCTTCTTCCGCCACGCAATTAGACCGTTGAGTAACTCCGGACATAGGTTGCACAACGCACCTTTAAAGCTCACTTGCAGTTTCTATGCTATTTATGTATTTATATTTTTACATATATTCTGCTAGTTATAGACACTCTGAGCATACTGCATATGCATGTATATTGATCTCTGCTCAAATATATAAATATGTACATACTCTGCATATATTTGTCTCTGCTGCTAATTATGTATTTATATATTCTTTGCATATATTCTGTATATATTTCTCCCTGCTATTTATATATATAGATATACTTTACATATACTGTATATAATCTTCATATATTTATTTCTGCTGCTTGTTTCACTACATATAAAGTGTTATGTAGTACCAAACTGTTCCAGGGTAAACATATTTACTTTTATATGGCTGAAACGACAATAAAACCCACTTGACTTGACAACTTGTTCTCTCAGACTCTTTTACAGTGACAGAAAGCTGAAGTTAGAGCAGCAGTAAACAGTGACCTCTTTCCAGAGGCCAACACTGTTCAGCACTGTCAGCATGCAGTGATGAGGGGAGAAGCTTCAGATTATAAACCTCCCATCCCTGGTTGTTTCACTGATCTCCACTCACCTGCACAGGTCCGAGGAGAACATGTAGAGAGCTTCATTCTTTTTAATGACCGGATGGAAAGATGCTCCGTTGGTTCCGTTGATCATGTTGCACTCGTCGGTGGTCCACCAGTTCAGAGAGCTGTGGGAATGCACAATTTCACAAATGTCCATTTATCTTTCACATCAATGCATCACAAATGTTGTCATTTACATAGGTTTCAATGTAAAAAGAACTGAAATATTTTAAACCACTTTCATTGGCGGGTACTGTGTTTTCAGAAGTATAAAAATATTCATTAAGGAGCAGATGAAGTACTTAGGTTAGAATGAACTCAGTGAAAGCTGCTGCCTAGTTTATAGGTTTAACACACACAGACAATAACAAATGGATTATCCTTCATTATCCTTATTTTGAAACATATCCTTCATTTTATGGTTAAAAACATTCTTATTTTGGCTGATGTTATTATTTGAGTTTCATTTTTATTAAATATATTTTAATGAGGAGACTGTTCTTTAAACACCCTGTTCGGCCTACAACTAAAACTGGCTTTTAAAGTTTGGCCCCTTGGTTGACTGGGTTTGACACCCCTGCAGTATAAACACCTTGTACAGTGTATATCATATTTCAAAGACAATAGAATAATTCATTTAACAAGACCAGCATTAGAAATAAGATTCAAATGATGGATTTTTTAAAGCTCTGAGATTCTGAGTCTTCTATGTCCTTGTATATTTCATTGGTCAGATAAACCAACGTGTTGGCCACACAACTAACTGATGAGTCCTCACGTTATTTACACAGATACTGAAAAATGAAAGGACAACAGTCCCGGTGAGATAACCTCCTCTGTGTTCCTGCTGTATAATCTTTTCAAAGACGGTTGATAAAGTTTTCCTGAAGTCGTCCTTTTTACCTCAGTGAGTGTTATCAGTGCCACTGTCTGAACACACAGAATCAATGATTCTATTACTTCTAGAAGGGACAGGATGGACATGATCACCTTTCTCCGTTCCATGTGTCCACTCTGGCAAAGTCTTTGTAGTTTTGTTTGCCAGTGAAAAAGACATAATCACCGTCGTTGGAAGCATTGCTCTGTTGGGGGTTTAAATAAACAGTCAGTGTTGGGTCTAAGGTCTCTCATCACATACAGTATTCTGTGGGAAATGAAATGACACCTTATAGAAGAGTCCAAAAACATCATCCAGATCTGGTTTTAAAGTGCGCAGAGCTTTGAGCAGTTCATCTTCATAACCCCACAGCAGCTCTCCAACTGTGCGGGTGGTGAACAGGCCTTCATCACTGGACCTCATGTAGGAGGAGATAAGATTGGCCATAATAATGCTATCCTTGAATTTCTCCATCACGGTCTACGAGGAGGAGGAAGGAAAAGAGAGGTTAAACACCCAAGTGTACAAATGCATTGTGGGTAGAATTATCCCAAAATTAAAAACAGTTCTTTGGTTCACCATGGCAGGGATGTTAACGGTCCTGATGAGATCACTCTCTGGACCCCGGGACATGTTTGGTTCAAAAATGTAGGTTTTGGTGTTGATGGATGCTACTTTAGTGCCATTTTCCAGGAAGTTTATTTCCTCCATGGGTCTGTACTCCCTGTGATGCCAAAACACAAGTAAGTTAGTTATTTATATACAAGTAAGTAAACCACAATTTATGAAACAGGAAAAGGGGATGGAGAAATGCATAGACCCTCGTTATGCAATTCTGGTTTCAAACAAAGCTGTTGTGTCAGCCAGAGCTGAGGTCAACAGTTGAAAGCTACACAGAGACAGGACCGCACTGTTATCAGCAACGATCAGGCGTTATAATACATGTTAACTTCATAAATATCTTTTATCAACATTGGGAAAATGATTCTTGTAAAAATTGGCTGTATTCAGTTATTATGTTGCAATATTACATTCATGTGATGCTGTTTTCTTTTTTAAACTTGTTTATCCTCTCAAGAATTCTAGTTCAGAATTTAGGCCATTGTAATTAGTTGACTGTTGTTGGATCTTGTAGAAAGAAAAATGTAGTGCATGATTGTTATGTCTGTTTCAGTGTCAGTTTGTTCTTATAGTTTTAGTTGGCGCCTTTCATTCGATTTAGCTAAGAGAATAATGAAAAATAATGAGCCGCAAACCTGATTTTAAACCCAGAGGTGTCTCTGTGAAGGCAGCAGTTCTCATTTTCTTTTTTCTGCAATCATGTGGTTTCTATAAACGTGTGTTTAAATACTTGAGCTTTTTTCATATCCTGTTTTCACCTGTATGTATACGGCCCAATCTCCAACACGGCCGGCCTCTCTCCATCTAGCACCTCCAGGGGATTGGTCAGATTAAAAAAGTAAAACTGCATGTAGATGGGTGCTGGCGGATTTTCCCAGGCCTTGAATGCTTCTGAGCCATTCTTCAAAACCACCTCCTATAGGGAACAAAGTTCAGTGGGTTAAATGTTTTGCAGAGTTCAGCAAAGTTGAACGATTAAGGACAGATAACCTGCTGACTGAGAGGTTCCTCTTATCATGTTACAAACACTAAACTGCTTGACATATGACGCTGGGCATCAACAGATGCAGCATTAGTTAACGTAAACTAGAAATGCTTTTCATGATCGAGAGAACGGGAGCACATCACTGAACAAACACCCTTTGTCTGGGAGTTTGTGGAAATTACTGTGGAAACTCAAAGATTATTTCCATTGACTTAACACAAATTTTAAGCACATGTCCAAAATCAGACAAATCATTTTTGTCTTTTTTGGCTATCTAACTTTGGGTTGGTAGTTATTGAGGTCCTTACAGCCATGAACATTACTACTGGTTGCTGTGTTAGAATTAAAGTCACATGTTCCTGGTTTGACCAAGTAAATACAGCAACTTTTAGTACCACGACAGACCTGGTTTGAGTCTCAAATAATCTCTTACATTAAACTAAAATATTGTCATAAAAAGTGAACACTTCCAACAATGGGTTGAGAATTAACAATTTGCATATTTACAAACTGATTTGCTTGAGTACTGTATTCGGACTGTATTATGGAGTCAAGTATCCCTTACAAGATGAAGGTGACATCCGTCATGGAGTTAAATAGTCAGCAACTTAGAACTACTATAGGAACAAAGTTTAAATTAAACTGACCTCGAATAAATTTCATATAAAATGAGCCAAATACGGAAACAATAGAGTTGAAAAAGTTCTCCCATACAAAAAAAAAGTCTGAGGGTAGAAAAACAGATTAAAGTGCCATCATATTTAACAAATAACTATATGAATACAGTACATTCTTGGACCAACGTAACAAAGACATACATTACGTCTATCAGGCAATGACCCGAAGCTAAACACGGCCAAATAGGCCGATAACAGATTAAGCAAACCATATGCGTCTAAGACTATAGTTTACTGGGTTTCTTGTCTAGACAATATCAACAACATTAACCCCAGAAAAGCTCTTACCGTCTTTACCACGGACTGCACCAACTGTGGAAACACGTTAGACAGGACTAAAGCAATGCCCGCGATTAAAAGCAGCATAGAGACAACCCCAATGCTGTAAATACAACATGATTTCAGCGGCATGGTGACAAAGCAAACGCAACACAGTAACTAAGAGTTACCCGACGGACACCGCCTCTGCTGGAAGCCTATCTGACATTAGCCACAGTGACAGTGGTGTGTGTGCGCTTGTTTTGTTTTGATGGCCCAGGAACCTGCTAGATGGTGCAAAGACACACTTCCGGAATAAAATATTTCCCTCCCACCATCTTCCGCTCTCGTAAACATTAACGCTGTTTTCTAAAAGAGAAATTAAGTTGGACTCGTAATGACTGTAGTGACATGTTTAAATATCCCTTGCAAGTTCTGCATTTTTTAAATGTACAACATATTAGCTCAGTTTGACTGAATATAGCTAGTAGCACAATTAGTTCGATATTTCGGCAAAGACATAAGGGAAGTTCATCTCTTGCAGCATAAATACTCTTTGTTGTACAGCGCATGACAGTAGCGTCATTAATTACTTGACTGAGTCAGGACTTTTTTTTTTAACTTTACAAAAATGGGACCCTTTTAACTAAAAACTATCCCGAACGAAGCCCGCCCACAATCCGGTTGCTAAATATATAAAAATGTTTTTTTAATTATGGTGAAATAAATGTCTATATCTCTATTAACCATTGGGTTACTGCAGACGTTAGAGTAAGTTCTACAATATTATCTGGCTTGTTAATGTGTTTAAACACACAATGTAATTTGATGAGATTATTTTGCGCAACGTCTTGAGGACAAACATAACATTTTATCTAATACATTAATTTATTTTGCTCTTGTGCTCTCTGCAGAAAAGAGTTTTTTCCATTTTTAATTTATTAATATATTCGTAATTAAAAACATTACAGTGTCATTTGTACCACAGCAATTCTAAACGTTAATTTAAAAGACAAATGTACAATTGTAATTCCCATTACAATTAAAGAGTGGCGAAAGATAAAATATTTTCCACTAGAGGTCAGTGTCTCAGCACGTGAGAGATAGCATGGCAGTGCCTCAAAAAGCCACACACAGGAATCCTATGAAATGAGCCCGCATTTTCTTAGATCATCATTGTTCATGTGTTGGTGTCTTTTAACTGTTGTTTTTTACTTTTCCTAATCGTTACTAAAAACAAACAAACAAACTTATTATCTGACATATCTTATATCCTATGTGTGAATATCAGAGAGAAACTATTGAGAAAAGTTAGGTGATTCCAATAAAGTTTTTTTTTACTCTTAGTTGGTATAGTGGTTTGAGCAGTGGTGGCTTGGTGGTTAAGGAAGCAGACTTGGGTCTGGAAGGTTTCAGGTTCGAGTCCAACAGCTCAAGTTACCACTGATCCGCACTGAGCATGGCACTGTCCCCACACACTGCTCTCTGGGTGCTTGAGCTGCCCCCTGCTCACACTGGTGAAAGGTCAAAGGCGGAGGTCACTTTTTGTTGTCCTCTGTCACTATGACAAATAATTCACTTTTTGACAGGGAGAACCAAATTGTTTGAATCAAAATGTATTGCCCCTAACACAACAAGAAGGTCTAAGATTTCATTGTTTCAGTTTACAAATAGCACAAACATTACACCCTCATAGCTGAGACGCGTTTGAACCTGTATTAATAGGATCGTCGGATTGCTGTTGTAACACATGCCCATAAAAGATATGACATAATGCCATGTCTAAATAACAGAGTTGCTCATTCTTACAAATTATGGCTATTATAAAATCTTGGTCTTAAACATGGAGCCCAGTGATCACATTACAGGGTTACAAGGATACAGAATGTGTCTACATAAAGAAACAGTGACTTCAGAAACAAGAACAAAAATAAGTAAAGACACAAAATTGGAGATGCAATAGAGCTACTGGGATATCTTTATCTCTAAAATCTCTATAATATCTTAAAAGAAGACAAAGAGAAATTATGCATGCATTTCAAACAATATCTACAGCAGATGCAAAACAACAAGTAAAAAAGACATGTCAGAAAAGAAAAAAAACAACAAAATATTGCAGTAATCTCTGTTGGTATTCAATAAACTGTGTTTCTCTGTATAGCTCTATAACAAATGATACACCAAAGAAGATATATTTCAAAAGTTACTGCCACCATAGTGGCTTCATTTATGCTCAAATTTATTTGATACAAGAAATGATTATAGTACTAGTCAGTCAACTCTGAGGCTCAGCTATGCTAAACTAATCTTGCGAAAAAGTGTGCAGAAAAGTGGACCTTTTCTGGTGTTTTAATAGCAGCTCTGCATCAATTGGGTTGCATTACCGCCCCCCACTGGCTCTTTTGTTTTTACCGATTTGTATGTCTACCTAGAAATAATCCTTGCCAAAGAAAGTAAAAGAGGAAGAAAAGAAGAATCATGCGCTCAAACGAACACAGAACTATTCCATGACTGCTTCCTGTGGCACACAGAAATGACAGATTTTTATTTTATTTTTTTAAATCAAATGTTCTAGTTTACTTCTTTAGGAAGTTGATGAATACTATACGTTAATGTGTTTCTTGGAGGAAAGATACTGAACAAAAATACAACAAATGCAAAAAGTGAGACTGAGCAACTACAAAAACTGTAAAGGTTGTAGTAACTAATGTGTACCAAGGCCTGGAGTCACCAAGTGTGTCCCAGCCGGTTCTAATTCATGTTGCCCCACAAACTACTGCCAGTGTGGTTTTGTGGGAATTGCCCCCTTAACCAGAACATGAATGGGACACAATGGAGGACACCAGAGGGCTCGGTCAACGCGGTCACGAGAGCTGTGGGAGAGAGTGACGTCACTTTCCTAGACCGGGCAGCGGCCGTTTGTGAGTTTAGAGCAGAGTGGGAGAGAGAGGGAGAGAGGGGGGAGGACAACAGTAGCAGCTCAACTTTTAATGTATGCGTGCCGAGCCGAGTAGAGCCAGTGTGGAGCTGCTTCTCCTCCTCCCTGCATCCTCCAGCGGGACTCCAGTTCCACTCGCTGTTTCCGCACCGGCTCTGCTCGTTTCCCCCCGGTGTCTGGTTCATAAAAAGCCGAGGTGAGCGGGTCGGTTTTCTCCTTCTGCGACTTCAGCCTATAACCCGGGTAAGAGTGTCCATTTAATGCGTATCATTTTTATTATTATTGTTGTTGTTATTATTCTATTGTTTTACGAAAACATTGTAATGAACGGTTTGTAACAAGTTAACTCCGCGGAGCAGCAGCAGAAAAATCAATCACATTTTCAAATGTTCGCTCTTTAACGGTCACAGTATCGATGCACGCCGCGCGTGTTTGGACTGTTTTTGTGCTTTAAAAGAGCTGCAGCTACTCTCCGCGTTATCTCCCTTTTATGCGCTACAGCCATTACTTTATGTGGAGCTTTATGCAGAGCATGCACAGGTAACTAAAGTTTTCCCAGCTGCGGTCTGATGAGTTTGCTGCCACAGTTCAGCCAGAACGTGTTCGTCAGCAGCGTTTGTTTTTGGTTGTGCACTCACTGACATGTTGCTATGTTTTCGAGACATTAACATAAAGCACGAATCCTCTACCACACGTGTCTAAAGTCTGGGTTCGGGGGCGGAACGTGGCACCTGGCTGTGTATTATATAGTCTGAAAAAACATTTCCCAGAACTCTTTACAAGTGCAATTTGTTTAACTAAAAGTATTTTCTGTGGCTAACTTTTTGCAATTTCTTTGCCATCTTTTAGTTATCCTTTGTCTTTTTACATTTAATTTTCAATTTATGAAAACCCTAGCTGCTGTTTTTAAGACATATTTCTTATGTGTTTGTTTACTTTCTGTCTGGCTAACCTTGACAATTTCTTATAGCCAATATAATTTTGTTTCTTTTTTTCCTTTCAATTTATTAAAGTCAGGTCTTGTTTTTTGCAGAAATAACAATAATAAAAATAATAATACATTTGTAGAGTTATCATTGACCAGCAGAGAATCATGAAAGTATTCACTTCTGAGAATCATTATTTCACCACCAGTACAAAAATGATTCCTTCAGGACAAAACTACCCGCTCTCATCTGGAAGAGTCTTAAGTTTCTCGCATGGTGCTTTCTGTTGAAATCTAAGCAGACACGGTGAACCCTGGACATAACAATAATGAAGAAAGTAGGCTAGTTGTGCGTGAAAAAATTCACCAGGGGCCAAATAATTGACAAAGTAATTTCAAGAATGAAAAACTAGAAATTTCCTCAGGCAGTAACTGTGCAAATGTACTGTAAAACCAGACGCCCCCTAGAGCTTTGTGGTGATTTGAAACATCGCTGTAGGAAACGGTCCAAAACCAGATAACATTCCCAGAAACAGGTTTAAATTAGAAATGCATGTGTTTATGTCCTGACTGCCTTTCACTACCTCTCGCCGTAATGTATCTTTCTATGTGTTACTGCTACGGGAATAAGTGTTGGCCTCAAACCCATTATAAAATGCTCATTACTCATTCATCAATGAAACTTTAATCATAAAACAACAAAAACCCTACTCTGACGATAAGTCAAATTATGTCGCAAAAAATATTAAGATTTAAAAAGTATTTCTCAGGAAACATTGTTGGGTATGAACATCTGTATTGTATTTTTCTCCACAGTCTCCAGTGGTTTAAGTGGGTAAATGCATGGACCACGCTTAACATGAAGAGCCTCAAAGCCAAGTTTAGGAAAACTGATGTAAGTACTGTAACATGTGTTCTTGGCTGCGTCCTGTGTGAGCACATGCATGTTGTGTACTCATGTGCTTGAGTATGTCTGCCTGGCTGCGTCAGAGTCTGTGTCTGTGTACGTTTGGCTGCAGTGTTTGCTGATGATTTATGAGAGAGTTCCTTAAGCATTGGGACAGGAGCAGCAGGAGCAGAACCCAGAGCCGTGTTCATATTTGTTTAAGACAAAATAAATAGTTGTGACAAATCAAACGAATGGGTTTAAAACACTAACATATATTTTCATGATGTTATCTAGACCTTGGTAAATGTTTAAAGTTAAAATGATGACTTGTCATCGCTAACTGCCCGAAGGTCATGAGAATTTTCAGATTTTGCAAAGTTGGGGTCAGGTGGTTCAGAAACTGTGATTTGTCATTTGAACAGTGTCACACTGACTTATTATTACAAATGCCACAATTTTTTTACCCCTAAATATAAAAGTAAGCACCCCACTTCTAAGCTCATGCATTTTATTGACAAATCAGTGAATTTAGTTTTGGATTATTTAAATGAGTTATCAACTACCTTTTTTCGTCATTTGTTTCAAGAGAAAAATGCAAACAAATTTAGGAGGAATCTAGCATTTTTTAAAACACAATGCTGTTGGCCGAGGCACTGAAGAAGAAAACAAACTCAGTGATCCATTATATCTATTTTATTCTCTTTACTTTTATACAGTGAAACCCCGGTTGTCGAACGCCTCCCTTTTCGAACAATTTGGTTCACAAACAAAATCTTTAACCAAAAATTGCCCCGGTTAAACCAGGTTTGCAATGTATTTGCAAATGCAGCCTGGCTCAAATAAACTAAACCACAAGGCTTTTCCCTTGCACATAATATTACTACAAATACAAAGCAATATTCAGCAACTGCTTCTTTATAAGGCAACATTGATAGTTGAGTCAGTCACTGTGATAGAGTTCAGAGAAACTTCAGCACAGCCTTCAATGTCCCTTTTCTTTCTCTCAATAATATTTACCTGCAGCACCTTCTTGTACCTGTGTCCTTTCAAAGCCACCCCAGTGTATACTGAATACATTTGGAGGTGAAACATGTTGTCCAGAATGATGCCCTGTTGCTTTTATAAAAAACTGTGCTTCCTCCTGAAACCACAGGACCATACTATTTTACTTTGAACCATAGCTCTTGTGTTGGATCTGCTGCCCTGAGAAGACATATCTGTACTGACTTATCTGTACGTCTTGTAATATTGTAATATTTTATTTTGGGGACTTTTTCTTCCTTAACTGAATGCAACTTTAAAAATATGATGAAATAGTGAAAAGAATCCTGATGAATATTGACTAATGAAGTTGCAGTTGAATTGCCTCTATACACTGTCCCAGAGAAAAACTAGATCCTCCTGACTGTGACTAATTCCTTTGGGAAGATTTCTTCAGTCAGTCATTGGTCACAGCTACCATGCACTATACTCACAGGAAGTGAGGTGTCTCTTCAGCATTTGACTCATCCGTCGTCACTATGGCCATCGTGACACAGAGTCAAAGGCAGACAGGAAAAGTCTGGAGGCTAACGGAATGAACAGGATTAGTTTCAGGGTAGCCAGTGAGTTTCTCAAGAAAGGAAGTTTGAAACAATGATAGATGAATGCTGAATTAATGAGACTCCTCGGTGATGTGGACAGTTTCCATTAGATTAAGAGTGTGTGTGGTGGAGCAGTATGGTGAGTGCTGAGTAAATGGCATGCACAGTTAAGAGGGAATGTCCCACAAAGGAGTACTTGGTTGGAAATACATATCTGCTTTTACTCACTTGTAGCCGCAGCATACTTTACTGCATAAATGGAGCGTGGATTACTGTGGGGGACAATACTTGCTGCTGGAAACTAGAACTGAGACCGTGAGATACACAGTATACCTAAAGTCCAAATGTACAGTCTGTAATCGTCTTTTTACTAATAAAAGTAGAGGGGAAAAGCCTTGGTATTTGTGCATGTGATTATGTCCTGATATTAGAAAATGATTGCATATTTAGTCAGCTATGTAAGGCTGTACAATAGTGCCCATTGTTCTTGAAAATGTTGAGTACCAAATTGTGCTGCGCAGGTCTTCATCGTTCTTTCTCACTGGACAAAAAAAAATGAGCAGAGTCTGTCTCACCTGGTTATGAGGTGCTCATGGGGTCAAGTCTTAACCTGGTGTTGCTGTTGTTAAGCCGTTAAATATGTGTGCTGTCATAGTAAGGCCCTTGTCCTCCCTAAAATAACCAGTTGTGGGCGGGTTTCGAGAAGAAAGAGAAGGCCAGTGGATGTGAATGTTGCTTGGAAACAGGACAGAAGCCATTCACAGTGATGTGGGCCTTTGCAGGCTTCACACCCACACCATTGAGCAGTTGGATTTTCTCATATGTATCATTACTTCTTGGTTGTAATAAATCTCCAATTTTTATATGTGTATTCTCTGCGTTTCTACTTAGACGCTGCAATGTTGTGGCGAACGTTAATCTTAAAGTCCATGAAAAAACCCTGGCTGTCCTCCAAGTCTATATTAAACTGAGTGTATGTATGGTAAGTCATGCTTGGAGCATTGAATGAGAACTCCAACCACTGGTGTATTTCTCTCCTGCTGGACTCTGGATAAACATGTTGTGCTTTTATTACCAAGGAATTATTGTCCTCCATCCAGTAGATTATTTAACGTTGCCTTTATTTTGCATGCAGAGCATGCATGAGGGAACCAGGGCCAAGGTATTGTGGATTTAAATAATGGTCATGATTTAAAAAGAAACAAAAACAATCCCATCACTCCAGGAAGTTTGTCGTCTGAGCCAAAACTCATTCCATTACTTTTTATAGAAACCCTGAACCACCTCAATAGAGAGAAAATATCTTGTTGGTTCTATTTTGGGCTGCGTATGTCAGTGACTGATTACCAAGGAATGTTTCCCCCAAAACCAGCCCTGCATTTTTAAAAAAATAAAATAACAGAAACCTAATGCCCTTGTAAATAGTTTTTTGTCTTCTTTTTTATGAAGTCAAGACATTTCTAGATGTGTAATGGAGAACATATGTTGGAAGTGTCCAACCTGTACAGAACACCTTCCTCTCAGAATTGGTCTGCAGCTCAGGACCTAAATGACCTTACTCCTAAACCTAGAGTTGACTGATAAGACCAGAGAGTTAACTCATGAGGGTTAGGGTTCCCACATTCATGCCTGTTTTAATATCTCATATATGCATGGTCAAAAACAGCAGTCGTCAACCTTTTTTAATTGTTAAGGGATTGTTAAGGATAAGTACATCTAAAAATAAAACCTAAATAAAACACATTTTAGAATTTATATAATTCTTTCACTGTGGACTGATACCAAATGACCAAGGGACCGGTACCAGTCCATAAACCAGGGGTTGGTGACGCCTGCTCTAAAATGTTTTTCTTTAACAGCATATATTCTTTTCTGGATTAAAACTGGAGCCAATCCCAAAGACATCAAACATGACTGTATATTTAAAAAAATATTTCAGTAGTCATCAAGGTAGTGTAGGGTAGAGTGGAACAAACGTCCAACGGAATACAATTGTGACAGGACTAGGAATGTCACGATTATAGATTTCCTTCGTACGATTATTGTCAGAGAATTTAGGATACTGTTAGGATAATTTTAGGATTATCACAATTATTATCATTAATTTCACAACACTATGAATGTGTAAAATCACACAAACACCCTTTGTAGGTCATAGAGTTTCTTCTTCATCTTTTGATGCCAGAATAAGAAAAATATATAGCAATAAAGTATGGAATATGACAATAAAAAATCACCACTGCTCTTTAAGGATAAAACCAAATTGCTACATATGTACTGTGTATTTTCCTTAGCGAAAACAGATGTGAAGGGCTACAGGACCTCTACTTTTCTGTCATGTATTGTCTTTTAAACCCAAAATGAACTATAGTGATACTGTCCTGTGCTATACTGCGTTTAGAAATATATTGCTATTTATTACAATATTGTGATAACGCCCAACCCCAGTTGGGTGGAAACATATTGGATCCGCACCACAATTGTTTTATGGCATGCTGGTAAGCCGTCATCCACAACGTCACCCAGTCGTTTTCTCTGTAGCCAAAATAATCCCTTGTGGCTAATTTAATACGCTTGGTTGAGGGAAATAACTCTTCTTTTGCCATTTTCCCCAACTTGTAACTTTTTGTAGGACCTTTAGAGTTGTGCTTAACTATAGTTCTGGCATATTATTTTCTGACGCTAATCAGCAAACGTTTAGAGCTTATCCTTATGATAAGATTAAACACACATCATTTTCCACTCTTTATAAGATTAAACACACATCATTTTCCACTGTGACATCCTTCTGACCTTTAGCATAATTTGGCATTTTGTTCTAACTCTTGATGCAGACAGAGCAACTGTCTCAGGGTCAGAACACAGACAGCAGATTGCCCATTGATAACATGCTTCAGGACAGGGGTCACCAACTGTTTTGTCGGAGGGCCAGAATTTTCAGGACAGAGAACTTGGGGGTGGGACACCTAAATAAAAATCAAATTATTATGATTATTATTTGAAGTTTATTTTAGTATCCAAAAGGAATGTTTGGTGGGCTGGATTTGGCCCACGGGCCGCCAATTGGTGATCAGTGCTTTAGAGCAGGCATGGCCAACCTGTGGCTCGGGAGCCACATGCAGCTCTCTGCCCAGTTTAATGCGGCTCTCATGTCGAATTTCATGTTTGTGTTTTTTTACGCTATGTGAACCTCATCGTGATGGTCGTTGATGCAAATTACTTAGGGAAAACCCAAAAAAGTTTTAAAAGAGTTTTTTTTTTTTTTTAATGATGGGGCAGTTCAGGTGTGCCCATGTATATCATGTGGCTTTTTGCAGTAACACAGTAAAATTGTGGCTCTTAGCCTCTTGACTGGTTGGCCACCCCTGCTTTAGAGTCTTGTCCTGTTGTGGTTTGGTCTGCTGAAGTGCCTGGAATGTTAGTTTTCCAAATACCTATTGTTTTTGTTGGATGAAAACTGTTTTGTGTTGCTTTTTGAAAACTAAACATTGATTATCCAAGGTATAGAGAAACACCCAGACAGTTTTTTCCCCTCTTTTCAACTTGTCCAGTATCATGTCGTGAGGTGTTGTATGGATTGCTTCACCCTAATGTGTCAGATCACTGTTGTGATTGTTACTCACAGTAATGACTCAAGGATCAGGTTTTGTGGAAAACAAACTTAAGTTTGTAATATCCTGTGTTAAATTCTGCGAACGTAACCAGTGTGAACATGTGTTCCAGAATGTGTTTTCCAAATATCAAGGATAACTCACTCAGCAGAATGTGTCAGTAGATTTAGCAGACTTTCTCAAACACTATGGATTATCAAGTAACTAGTAATACCTGCAGGTATTTCAGTATCAGGATCAAGTTCTGCTGAAATAAAACAATGCACTCTTGCTTCATCCAAATCTTGGAGCAGGTGTGGTGTTACGCAAGGTCAAAGTGAATCAGCAGAATTTGTGTTTTTGTGTGGCATAGTTGTAAGACTGTCTACCTGACAGAGTGTTGACAATGCAGAAATGCAACATTTTTTTATGTTAACTGCTGTTCAACACCACTGAAGTATGCAGCTAATGTTTTACTTACAGTAGAAATACAGTAAACCATTAAGTCACCCTCTCTTTGATTTTTATAATTTAAAACTAGGATTACCCACCAATAAAAATCAAATAAAAATCTTAACGATGACGTTTATCGTCAGCTTCTCTTCCATCTCTTACAACTACATTTATTCATTTCTGTTCTCCATCCTTTGCCTCCTTTATAACTCTGAGCTGGTCTTCTCTTCATCTCAATCTTCAACATCCATTGTTTATGATGACCACTATTTCTCCCCAATAATATCCAGACTGCCTTAAACTTACTTCTCTAACTTTGTCTCCAGATTTGTGTCTCTGAGGTAATTGGGATTTTTCTGTGTGAATGTACTAGCAATTCAGTCTCAGCTTTACAGTAGTCTGTATATTTAATTTAAATTCAGTATAGACGTTGACATCACAGACTTCAATTTTTCTCACTGTTAAATGTGTTTTTTAGGAGGATATTTCTAAGTGTAATCTCATTTGTTGTTTAGAACTTTGAAGTCCAATGAGACAAATGTGTTTTGTGAATTTGGTCTATACAAAAAAAATGACTTGACTTGACTGTGTGAGCAAAGCTGCTCCAAATGAGATCATTTGCCCAGGCAATTATCTCACAACTCTGTACTACCCTCCCCCAAACACACTAATGGCTACACCGCTGAGCACCCCCCCCCCCCCCCACACACGTACACACTCTTTTTGTCTGTGAGTGATGTTTGTTATCATGTCTGTGTTCCACTGTTAACAGTAGTCTGAGTATCAAACCCTCAGCCAGACCTCCATACTGTCACAGCAGTAAACCTGCTGCCACAGCTGCAGAGCAAGCAGGATGACTCCGGGCTTTCACACTCACTCACACCTTATCTTCCAATCTCCGTCTTCTACCCTGGACTGCCTTTTTCCTGCATACATGATCTGACTTTAGTTGTGCAAACAGCCGAGACACAGCATTTACTTCTTATCATCAATGATAAAATGTGCCACTGGTGAATCATGCCGCTCACCTGAAAGCATAAAAAATATTTAAAATATATACAGAGAGAACATTCCAAATATTCTAGATATATAGAGTCCAAAAGGACCATTTAACTGTGAGAAAGAAATGCTAGGACCCACATTTTCCATGAAGGTTAAGAGAGAAGTCCGAGTATTCAAGTCATTATGTAGCCGCCGTCCAATTATATGTTTCTCTTCAACTGAAACACAGCCTCAAGTATCTCCTCTTGGCAGCGTTTGATTTGGCTTAGACTGACTTGGTTTGGCACAGACTGGTTTCTTCAGGCTGGGTGTAGAGAATGAGTATTAGTGTGGGGAGTGACAGTAAAACCTCAGGAACAGCCCATCATTAATCTGGGAAGGCAGAGGAGCAGGGGGAGAGGGAGGAGGAAGAGCAGGAGGAAGGGTGTGTCTGTCTGTGTGTTAACTGTGAGCCTGTTCACACTCAATACAGACAGGAAACAAACGTAAAGAATCTGCAAGCCTCGCTCAACACTCATGGCGACTGTGTATTGAAGCACCGCAGAGAAAGAAAAACTAACAGTGACTTTGAATTTCAGCAAAAGAAGTAAGAGCTTCATTTAGTCATTCTTTTTGGACCAGTACACAGGGATGGGCAGAATAAATGGTTGCAGAGTTAATCATAAATTTAGGGCATAAAAAAGAGACTTTAATTTTCCAGTGGACCACAAGAGTTCTCCTCATCATCATAACCATCAATTTGCAAGAGCCATGAGGCAGTGTTATTGGAAGAATAGGTGAAAGACAGTTTCTGTATCAAGTAGTAAAACTGAAGTAAGACTGAATACTATGATATTTGATGGTGTTATGATTCGAGTTTTTTGGTCACCGTTTGTTGGTGTTCAATAGGAGTATAAGGCAATTTAAAAATTTGAGTCACAAAAAAAGAAACTGCACCATTTCAAATATATTTCTATACACATTCAACAGAAAGCAAACTCACAGTTTACCCCAACATTCTCTGTAATTCTGTAAGCAGGGGCCATCAACTACATTTGTCAGAGGGTCAGAGTTTTTCTAGACCTTTGCGGCCGGGCACTAAAATAAAATGAAATAAAAGTAACATTTTTGTTTAACCTTAATATTTGCTTTTATTTTGGAATCCAGTTAAGGGCCTGGCTGAATGGTTTGGCAGGACAAATTCGGCCCCCAGGCCGCCAGTTGATAATCACTGAAGAAAACCATGAACATGACATAGTCCCTGACACTCATCTTAGTGCTATTAGAAATAAAAGGTCACAATTAGCTAATGGCAAAGTATCTCCTTTGTATCCACCACTCATGCCCTGTTGTCATTGGTAGACAACAGCGAAGCACAAACTTTTCAACAGCAGATATGAAATGGTCTTCTAACTCCTGCGAATAGTTAAAACTGCAGAGTTTTTGTCAGAAATCCCTCTGTCTTGAATGTTCTGTTATTTTTCTCGATGTGAACAAGTCGATTGTTGATTGTGTGTGTTCACTAAAGTCTAAAGTTTCACTTCCCATTTTAACCCAGAGATGGATTATAACAGTCCAAGCTGGAGGAATGGGAGATGGCGTTGTACATGTATCCAATTAAAACAGGAAGTGCCCGTGGGACTTCTGCGTTCGTTATCAGTCGTGTATGTGAACTGCACCGTGCAGCCTGAGAACCTGCTCATCAGCAAATAAAAAAAAGACCCAGTGTGGCAGAGGCAAGCCGTGCATGTGTTTGCATGCTGGTTACTCCTGTTTGTTGTCAGTTCAGAGGGTGAGTCAACGGTGAAGAGGTAACGTGTCTGTCTGTCTGTCTGTCTGTCTGTTACTTCATGGTGTTATTGGTTTTCTTCAGAGTTTATCTCTGGAGGTCACTGTGAATTTCTAAGGCTCTGTTATCAGTCCAGATGTGCACGTCTGTTGACACGGTTCAAACTGCATGTGGATGAGGTAAGAATGTCAGACACAAGTTACCATTGATAATGTCGGTGGCACCAGAACAGACAGAAGCAGATAAGGGGAATTAGTCGAAGGCTGACTGAATGTCAAGGAAAGGAGGGTGGAAAGGAAAGAAAGATGAATGAAGACCTAATGAGGAACAACAACTGGATCAGGGGAGAGATGCTTAAGGACTTAGAAAGAAGTGATTGGAAATGATGGGGAAAATGCAAGAGAAAGTCTGTGTGTGTTGGAGGAGCAGGGATCTTCCTGCTCTCAGCTAGCTCGAGCTAGCAGTGTTTAGTTTGGCTTGCTTCAGATAACTGGAACAATACTCATGCTAGGAGATGAATAGATTCAGGGCCAAACTCAGTTCACCTGAAAGAAAAAAAAAAAAAAAAAAGAAACTATGAGAAGTTTGCTCCATGTGAAACGTTTGGCCTCGCTCTGCTTGATTTGTTGCAGGCTTCAAAGAAGTGTTTCCACTCACAGATGTTTGTTGTGAAGATTTAAGCCATGGAAGCGTTTGGACAGTTTTATGATAAAGAAAACATTAAAGTTAGGAATCTAGACAAAGACAGTTTCCTTTTTTTTTACGAATTGTGGAAAAAACTGTCTCTGTGTCTTAAAACAACTGCCAACAGAAGTGTGTTATTTACATTTGAGCTGCTTGTGTAATGTGTCGTTATCTTTACACTGACGGTCAACTCTTAACAACTGTGACACACTACACTCTCCTACTCTACGGACTATAAGCAGCCCCAGAGTGCAATGAGGCTGGTGGATGTCCAAGGCCAACAGAGTTTATTTATAGGGCAGGAAGGGCTGTTGGTGTCAGGAGGAAGTGTTGCATGAGGAGCGTGTTTTACTGGTGGTCTTCTCACATCAATAAATGACCCCAGCCGGACTTTGGCATCCAACTTAACAAACGCTTAAGGAGACAATAACTATATGTCTGATGCTATTAATGGTCATAATGTTGATTTAAACAGTTCAAGTTGGTCAGCTGTAAATGCAGCTTCCTGGAACCAGGTCCTGGGTCTGCTTTATAGCATCAATAAATAAAGACGCTGACTCTTTATTTTTGTTATCCGTACAGTCATAGTGACTTAATGGAATCACCGTAACTACACTAGTTGTGGAGCACAAGAGAGCTACTAAAATAAGTGGTAACGAGAAGTGAATGGAAAAATGTTATGAATAGAGTTTGAATAATGGCGTTTTTCAAGAGTGAATGTCAAGGTAAGCATGTCAAAAGCCTGGCTCTGGGGAAGAGTGTGGCAGTTAGACACGTTTTGTATGGCTGTAGGGTTTTTTTGTGTCTTTTTTTTCAAAAACATTTTTCCTGGCCAACCAGCCACTTATTAGAATGTGTTTCCAGGGGATGCAGTTGTTCCTGCCTTTTAGCTTATTTTGTGGTCCTTGCAATAATTTTATATAATGATATAATATAATATTTTACATAATAAGTTATGTGGCCCTCTGGCCCAGAGTCAATGTCTCTGTCATTGGTGTTGAACCCCAGGGTTCACCTCCTGGGTGAAGATAGAATCCCAGTTAGGGTGGTTGGTACCTTCCAGTGGACTCACCACCCACAGGAAGGTTCAGGGGGGTTGGTACGGTGCAGTGGGATTTGGGTGGTGGTCATGGAGACTGCTGCCCCCGTGACCCGGTAAATAGATGGATGGATGGACATAATAAGTTATGATAAATGTTTACTGGGCTAAAAATGACAGTCATTGGATGAAACTGTGATTCCAGTTTATGCTTGTGTTGTGTGTGAGCTGACATATGGGCAGGAGGAAATGTAGGTCCCTAATTAAACAGTTACATAAAGTAAACACAGCTGTTTGATAACCATAGGGCACAACACTCCTCTTCACTACGAGATAAAATCCCAGGTTAGTCCAGAATGGCTGTCACAGTACAATGAGAACAAACAGCGTTAGATGAACTTTGTCGACTTCGTCATCGATGTATATATCACATCTTAGGTGAATACACTGTGCATATATATTTTTTGGTGGTTCCTTGATATCATCAGTCAGTGGTTTAGCTATGGAGCCTTTAGTGAGCATGCTAATGTTTACAAGACATGAAGTACAAACATGTGAAACAAAGTGCAGTTTGATGACAATGGTTCAGATCAGTAAGAAGACTTAATCTGTCAGAGTGAGAACAACCTTCTGGTCTTTATTGAAAACTTCTGTCTACTCACCCTCTTGTTGTGTGTGTTTGTGTGTGTGTGTGTGTGTCACTGATCCAGAGGGCACTAAGCGCTTTCAGCTGGAGCCCTGGAGAAAGAATGTATTGTTTGAGGACATCTGAGCATCTGCCCTGCTGCAGATAAGGGAAGTGAACTCAAAGCCAAACAAATTGAGGATATTTATGTCAATGAATAAAAATGATTATCCTCCTTATAGGGGGGTGTGTATTGGCAAGAATCTGGCGATACGATACGTATATGATATGATACAGGGGCAGCAATACCCTATATTCCGATATACTGTGATACTATAGGCACGACTATTTACTGAGGTATTTTTAAAGAATTTAATTGTAAGAAAACTGTCAGTATAGCAAATAGTAAATAAACAATCATGCTTAACATCAGGTTACTAAAACTGGAGCAATTGCGGGAATTTTTGGATAAACAAGAATAAGATTGTATATGTACAATTAACTGTACAATTTTTCTGTACAATTAACTAGTGGTCGGAGTTTTAAATGCAGCACAAATGCGATATTTCTGTGTCTATTGAGCGCACCTGAATATAGCCCACTCCCACTAAATTTAAAAATAAAAACATTATTGTACATATATAGGCCGCACTTCTCCAAAAGCCACAGGAGTCCACGTTGTAACATGGGATATTTACACAGAACAATTTTATACAAAAAAAGTTTTTTTTTTCACTTTTTATTAAACAAGTGCTTTGTTTCCAAACAGTGCCTGTAACATGGCTGGTCAGACGGTTAAGCTCTTTCCTGCTTCAGAGCCCCGACCGTAGTTAGAATGCACAGGGGAGACTTGGTGATCTGCTCCAGGGCTGAAGCTAACATTAGCTCCAGGGCTAACTCCTTTACTTTGGTCCTGTCCACAGCAGAGGTAAATAGAAACAGTGAAGTTGGGGTCTTTATTATCAGCCACTCTGACCACAACAGAACAGAAACAGAGTTTTAACAGCTCCTGTATAACCAACTGACGCTTCAACATGACAGGGAGACAACTGACCTCAACTTTAGCTACCGTTCTCTCTCTGTCGCCCCCCACGCACATATATGAACACAGACCATTCACAGACAGACGTACGCTACTAGTATAACACACAGTAGTCTACCAGAAAAGTCATTGATCGCTAGAGGTATGAACTTCGTTAGCCCGTAGAAATCCATAAATTAGCCACATCATTGTTTAAGCTGCAGGGTTCAAAGCTTGTGAAAAAAGTAGCGGCTTATAGACCGGAAATTACGGTACTAAACATTCTGGGTGGCCCCATTTGACTTCCAGATGACCCCAAGGTTGAAAAACACTGCCTTAAAAAATAAATTCTGCATATCTGTTTTCTTGCTGTCTGTGCATAAGTCTGTAGTGTGTGTGTCGTCATTTCAGTTAACGCCTAATTTATTTATTGTCATTGTTATCTTATTAAGTATAAACACATTTTTATCCTGTTGTTTCATTTCCTCTCTGTGGACACAGCACTTCCTCCTATCTATTTCTTTTCTGTTATCCCTCCATAGTTTTGTTTAGTTTTTCCTTCTCAGCCATAGACAGGAATGTGTCAGTCCCTGTGTCTAGTGCTTTAGACCAGGGCAACATTTCCTGACGATTACTGGGCTGATCACCAAGACATTTTTTAGGAAATATTTTTCATTCTCGGATCATGATTACTAGTGGTTTTAATGCCACAGCAGGATCACATTTCTGCCTAAGTATGTCTTTAATCCATGACCAGTCATCTGGAAAAGACATTCTCAGATTTCCATGAAATCTGTCATGGATATGCAATATAATTTTTCTAATCTTCAGACTTCCTGAGAAAGGATTTGCCCAACATGTGTTTCCTCTTTAGCTCCACCTGAGTGAACAAAGTCTTCTGGTCTTTTTGTTCAATTAGCACAAGCCTAAAGATCTGCACTGTCACTGCTTCGACTGGGATACGTAGCCGTAGCAGAGAGAACTCACTTACCCACAAACATATTTCCATCTGTTGATAAGGATGGTGTTTTGTGATTTTTGGAACACGAGAAACTGTTTTTCTTTTAGGATTGGTTGGTCCTTACAAATACAAAGAATGTTACAGGAATACCGCTTCCTGAGCAGAGTTTGTTTTTCATTCACAGAACTGAAAAAGTTCAGAGAGAACACAGCAGAGATGTTTATGTAAGACCCATTAGATTAACACACTTGAAGCACATCTGTTTTCTTAGCAGTTTGATCTGAGACTGCAGGGATGACTGGACTTTTGAAGATTCTGTCCCGTAATTTGCTTCAATGTCCACTACAAATAAAGAGTAGGTTACACACGTGACACAGATGAAGAGACGCAGGAGGAAAAAGGAAACAAATGAAAATGTATGGTGTCTTCAGTCGTTAAAGCAGTGCAGAGGATGTTGGTGGTAAATGTCTTTAATGTCTCTTTGTCTCATTTCTCTTGGCTCTTTCTAGTCCCCGTCTGCTGCCCTAGGCCTGGACAAACAGGAAACACTTAGTCTTATCAGTGAAGCCTTTGTATATCTCTATAAGTGTGAGGCTAGAGACAGAGTGGGAACAAACATGACCGTCCACACCCTGATCCCACAGTAAACACACTTATCTCAGCACGGGCACCGACACAGGGAGAACCTGAGGGAGAGGCAGACCGGGCAGACCAGGAAACTGGGCACAACGCAGACCAGGAAGTCTTTTCATTTCTTGGCATAAGATTTTATGGACAGCCCTGCAATTAAAGGGCGTAGAGACCACATGACATTAGGTTGGTGCAAACAACTGTGGCTACAAGACTACATTTTGGCATTAGCACAGAAACACATACGGCATTTTACCAACATTTATGGAAATCAGTCAGCAGTTGTTCGTATCTCGGGGAACTGCTGTACTGTGAAAATGTGTGTCTAACTGTCAAAAACCTGGGAATATCACATCAACACTAGGTGCTGAATATTCTTGTCATTATATTTAAGTCTTATTGTATGTCTGAATTTTTGAACTTTTTACACACGACTTTCTTTATCTGAATATTTACGATTTAGCGATATGATGAGGCATTGCTAGTTCACGTGAAACTTGATCGTAAAACTTTTCTTTCACTTTCCTCTTGTAACAGGTCACACTAGCCATGCCCTGCACTGATGTTTCTAGCCCCTTACTTCCATCATGCTGTCATTACCCCCCCACTATGACTGTAACTCTTGCAGTGCGTTCTGCTCCATTTACTAAGCCTGGCCATTACAATGTAGCTCAAAGCTATTGGTGTCACACTGCTCCGTATTGACAGCCTGTTATTCTTTGTTTGACCCATTAAAACTACAGACACCGTCATGCAGCATCATGCTAGTCTAGGTCACAGCTTCCCATGTCATTTATTTTCTCTGAGTATCGTGGCAGCCCACCAGGTTTTTCTTGTATCCAGATCTCGATCTTTAGCCTGTTCTGCCAATGTAAACACTGCTGTTTTTTTAAATAATTCATTTCTTTTACTCGCGTATTATTGTAGGTCACCGTAATAAACAGTGACAGGTTGTCTGATAAAGAAGGTCGAGGGAGTGTTTACTCCACTCTGCGGTGTTGTACTGGGTCAGGTGAGGTGAAAGCTTTTGCCCTCTTGTGTATCTCCAGAGTGGATCTTTTGGCAACAAGTCTTGTTACAGGGAGTCATCCTTTATGTTCTACTCCCTGACTAAAGATTAGCCTTACAAAGCAGCTAACAGCGAGCAAACTCTTGGAGATTTCAGATGTAGAGTAAGTGAGTTACTGCTTGTAAGAATGGTGCATATTTCCAAACAAAATATATGTAAACCCACAATCCTAGAGCTACATTCTTGAAATGCTACTCAAACCCATTCCCTTTTCATAGCTGTCGTCACTTTAAAACCTCATTCTTACTGTCTTATTGCCAGGTGACTTTTCTTACTGCTGTGATAGGTCAGACAGGTTTGTATGGTTGACCAACTTCTATCACTAAATCAGGAATGAATATATTTTAAAACCCTTTAGATTTTCATCACTGCAGTTCTACTAAATACTAAATTCTTTTTCCTCAACTATCGTCGCCTCACTCGTCCGTGTCTCTCCCATGGTTTTTGCTACATGCAACGCTATGTTTCCTTTTCTTTCTACCGTCTTTTCGTATCTCTCATCTGACTGCACTGCAACTTCTCAATGTGTACTGCCTAGAATACACACATTTGACTGGCTGAGTCATGTGGGATGGCTCAACTCGTATGCAATTGGCCTGTGCGTTTCCCCATCCACAAAACGACTACCATAAAGACTATAAAAGCTGCGCCGGTTAAAATAGAAGCGCTCCGACAGATTTTAAATCGTAACCCTCTGTTTTTTCTGTAGGTCCGGGTCCGTATGAGACAGCTTCTGGGTCCGGACCCGGACCGCGGTCCACCTGTTAGTGACCCCTGCCTTAGAGGTTATACTGTAGATCAACACTGCTAAATAACCAGGTCTGTGTCCATAAAAATGTGTGAAACCGTGAGGTAACCATATGCTTTATATGGTTTAATGCCATTTCTATTGAAAACTCAAGTTTAAATTGATCCTTCGATCCGATGAAATTACCACATGCTCCAGCAGATGAGACTTTAAGTGCAGCTCAGCTCTTAAAAAGGCATATTTTAAGTAGAAGTCTTCAGAAATGTATGCATAGTGTAGCGGTTGACGTGCCTCTCTTGTAAGCAGAGAGTCCTGGGTTCGATTCCCAGAGGAACCACATATTCCTAATAGCGCCTCTGGTGCGGCAGCCTGAGTTGCATCCAAGTACTTAATAGTGCCTCCCTAGGCAGCCTGTGTCGGTTGGAAAGACTCACACTGGAAATCTTCCCGTTGTGGGACAAATAACTGATTTATTTATATTATTTTTTAATTTAAGCATGACTCCCGGGACTCTGCAGAACCAGAAGTTTGCTGTTTTTCTACTAGTGTTACTCACTAATAAAATATCCTCCTGAGTGGATAAAGTTGAAAGAATCCAAACCCCTACATGCTTACTCACCTACTTGTAATGCCTTTACGCCTGCGCAACAAGAGCTCACTGTTGGGCACATGAAAAGAAAAAAGAGAAAGAGGGAAGAGGAAATTTCTGTGTTTGTGTTTTAAGAACTATGACACATTGGATCTGACATATCTTGTGCCAGTGAATTTGAATTTGTTGGAAAGCTTTATTTGGATTTGGTCGCCACCCAAGCACAGTTAAATGTTGCTTCACCTCTTGAACGAACTGAACTCTTGGTGCAGCTTCAGTTTGACTTTGATGGTTTTGTGAAATCCTTTAGACGTGAGTTTCCTGTTCTGTCAACATTCCTTTTTTCTTTAATCCTCTATTTCTTCTCCAAAGCCACTGAACCCATGTTTGGTAATTGATTGCCTCACTGACCTTTAAACTGATAAAACACACATGACTGTTGGCGTGAACATCATGAGATTCTTCAAACCATCTCACATACAGACAAGGACTTCCATCACTACAACACTGTACTGGAGCCCCGTTAGTGTCTTAATGCTCTCACTGTACCAGCTCTCAGATCTCTAATGCTCTCACTGTACCAGCTCTCAGACATGTACATGTGCCTGAATGGTGGTCAGTATCCTCCAACAACAATGGAAGTGTTAGCGTTAGCAGCCATGACACTCATGCCACGAGTGTCACACTAAGCCACACCTCCTTAGTATGTGTGAACCACTCTGAATATTTTTGGACATACATTCCCATCACGTCCAATCACGGACTCTGAGTGTTTCAGAGAACCTTCTCAACTTACACCACCTCCTAAATATTACCTCACCTCTGACAGTAATGCTTTGAAGCCTTGGTTACAAGTTGTTTTGGATATCATGTGTGTGTGGGCTGGATAAAGACTGGACTGGAAGAAACAATATCAAAAAATGTGGTCTTCATTCTGCTATCTTTAAGTGAGATCATGAAGCTAAACTCTAACCATGATTTATTCCTGCTAATTATAGCTCAGTGGTCCAAGCTGTCATCCTAGCCATAGCAGTGACAGAAGGTGTTTTATAGCCCTGCATTTTTCCACCAGCTGTGCAGAATGTACTGCCGTGATTGCTTAAGGGGTTCTTGTCACAGAGGCAATTGATTCCATGTACAGCTACGACGGTTTCACAGCTCGACTGCAGCAAGATACAGTTTGCCACCACTGGTATTTCTGGAGCAGGAGAGCTCAGTTTCATCACGTGCACACTGTACACTATAGGCTCAGATTCATAAATGTTAAGCAGCCTGTTATGCACAGGTGGTTGCTAGCATGGAGAGCTGAGTAATGAAGTTCTGCTGCCAACTTGTTTGGGGTCTCTGAGTTCAGTTCAGTCGCCCCCACATCAGAGCTCTTTCCAGTTGATCCCCTCTTAAATGGTGCTCTTTTTAGTGGCCACCAAACAGACACAGTCAGCAGATCACTCACATGAGTCACAACCTTCATGTAAACTGGGACAACTGAGACAGTGATTGACATCACAGTCAGCACTGATGCTAAAAGGAGCAGTCCCACAGTTTTCATCAAATGATGTAGTTTAGAATTATTAAAAAGACGCCACTGATGTTTACCTGAGATCAGAGCTTGTATGGATGCTTGAAATCCTTGAAAATACCTGAATTTCAACGACATGTTTTCAAGGTTTAAGGACTGCTTTGATTTTAGATAGAATTCTTGGAATTTCAATCATATTTCCCAGTAGGTCAGGGGTCAGCAACCGGTACCGGGCCGCAGGTCATTTGGTTACGGGCCGCAGTGGTACACAGTGAAAAAATGGGTCAACTGATTTCCTTCATTCAGAGAGAATCCAGGCATATCCATTTACTCTGATCATTTAAAGTTAATCTGGCAATATTCCAAAATACTATGTCATTCAGATTCTGAGACTAACGAAATTAAAGTCTAAAAGAGTTTTTATTTTGAAAGTTAAGTTAATCTGGCAATATTTCAAAATACTATGTCATTCAGATTCTGAAACTAACGAAATTCTAAGTCTAAAAAAAAAGTCTAAAAGAGTTTTTATTTTGAAAACTTAATGACTCTTCAATGATTGGCCGTTTTCATTGTCATCCCGCCTGACAACACACCGTGTTGTTCTTTAAATAACGGTTGTTGACGGTTTGCAGTACTTTTTATCCTGGACTGGAGCGTATTGTGAGCAGTGAGTACGAGGTTGTCTTTATATGGTGATTGTGGATGTGTTTTTGTAAGACTTGTGTTTTTGGCCAGCGCTGTTGCTGTGGTAGGCAGCACTTAAATCTTGCAGCGCAGTATCTTGTGCCACCACACTGTTGTGAGATGGTCTCAGTATGAGATCACAAGTGAAGCCGTCCAATATCTGACTCCTACCAGTGTTGGTCCATTTGGTTTGTGTGTCTGTGTGCTTCAACCCTGCGTCTGACTATTGTGTAAGCTTGTGTCATTGTGTGTGCGCTCACATATTGGTGCAAATATCTTTTTTTGTGGGCCACTGCAGTGCTGGGAAAACATTCTCTCCCTGTGAGAACCATTCGTCAGACTCAGGGCATCTCAGCCATTTTGGCAGCAGAGTGAGATTTGCTCATGTGGTTTGAAAACAGTGCTTCATTGTAAGATATGAACGTGTAATTATTAAAGGAAGGGGGTGGGAGGTTGACTCAACATACTGTATTTATTACTGTGTTAACTCTGATACATAGATCCTAATATGTAAGAATAATCCTCGCTCCTTTTTCTTTCCTTCATGCTCTTCTTTAGGTCAACGAGTGGAATAAAAATGACGAGCGCCTGCTGGCGGCTGTTGAACACGGGGAGGTGGAGAAGGTGGCATCACTCCTTGCCAAGAAAGGTGCTAGTGCTGTGAAGCTGGACACTGAGGGCAAATCAGCGTAAGGACGTTTTTCTCTAATCTGTATTCTGATTTAATACAAACAAACACTTTATATTGACTGCAGTAAAAATGTGTATTTTCTGGTGACATATTAGGCAAAACATACTTGTGTCTCTGAGTCTGCCCACTCTCTGCTTAGTGTCAGGTTCTACAACTAAGTAGACCATTTAATAATCTACACAAACTGTATCTCAAAACGAGCCACTCTGACTTAACCCAGTTTGTAACGTCCCAGAGCTGTTGATTATAATAATCTCCTACCCTAGCTAACACGCTAACATGTCTGAGGATTGTTTGCTTTACTCAAACTGCCAAACTGTTATCACGTACAACCCAAACACTTAGCACAACACAGGAGGTCTTTAGTTGATGACATCCTCGAACTACACAGGGGGTCTTTAGTTGATGACATCCTCGAACTACAGCGTATCGTGGTTGCTTCATCTCGTCTTCATCACCCATAAATCTATTAAGAAAGTCTTGGTCCGTCATTGTGACGTGCAGCGTTAAAACACGCACATGAACAGAACTCCAATGTAAGTCACGCAATCCTTGTAGTTCATTTAGTGTTGTGCTAAATAAACTGCAGCTCTGTCACATAAACACTCGAGGCGCTATAAACGTGTTGTTATGTGTAACAACACGTTTATAGAGGGATGTGATGCTACAATGTTGGTTAGTCAACACGGGAATTTTAAAGTGATGATGAAGTAACAATCTTAACTAGTAACCACAACAGGATAGCTGAGGTTAGACTGGCTGGACGTTAGCCTGGAGGAGGAGGCCAGTCTCTCATTCATGAGTCAGGACTGAGCTCAGATAAACCAGGACAGTTGTGTCTGACAGGGCTTTTGTGCTGCCGTAACAAATATGGGAATTGTCCACTTCAAATATGATTGGATGTCTCAGCCCTGAGGAAGGAACAGTCAGAAGGATTGGCTGAACTAGTCATTGCTGGACTAAATATTGAACACCTTCTAAATCAAATTATCCACTGACATAGTTTCAACAGCAAGACATCAAATATGAGCCACATGGGAGAAACAGCCATAATTCAGTTTTACTGACGCAAAAATCAGAACCATGAAATATACTGCTGCCTGTTGGTTAATTTTACAAAGTACAACTAATATTATGATGTAGGACAGACATAAGAGCAGAAGAATCAACTTGCACCGAGTTCTTCAAGGTTTTGAGGCAGTGGAAATACTTTCATGCTCCGCAGCACCTTATTAAAAATGGATGGTTGATCTAAAAATATGCCAGACGCTCTTACTCCCATAAAGGACGATGTTTTGCAACCATTTCTTCAACCTCCATTTTGGCAGAAGCGGTTTTAGCTGGTCACCTCAGCGGCAGAGATCGTTGATAACAGCGTTAATATATTCGACCTCCTACTTTTTCTGCAACACAACACCCTCTGACCTCACAGTATGTAGCAGCTCACAGCCAAAGACATCAACACTCTCACACCAGTGTACAGCAAAAGAACGGTGTTGATTTTTTAAAGCTGTCTTTTTTTAATTCCACCATTAGTTTAGATCCTTGACCCTTTCACAGTGTTGACACAACACAAAAACCCACTCACAGAAATGTATATCCACGGTTTTAATATAAATCATGCTGAAAGCTGTAGCTGCAGTTCACAATGCTGCCATCTTTTCAGAGCTCACAAAGGAGAGGTCTACAGTATCTCTATGGTGATAAAACCTGGTTGAAAGGCATGTGGGCAAATTTGTGTGCGCGTTTGTGTGTGTGCACCAGAGGAAGGCTGGGCATGTGTGCTGTTCTAATTCTGCTTAGCTGAGCTGAAAAGGCTCTGCATTGATTGCCTACTGCCTACACACAGCATTCAGGGGGATTTTTTTGTATGAGAGGTTGAAATGCTGCAGTGACATTTCTGCACATGAGTCGGTGCTTTAGCGCCACCACTCACTCAGAACTGTGAGACTCTGAGAACAGGGTTAGACACTGAGAGCTGATAGTCTGTATTTATACAGTTTTTTCTACCTCTGAGGAGCGCTCCATCTACTTCTGCCATTGTGCGAGGCAGCAGACAGGAGCCAAATGCAGTACTCAGAAACTCTCTTCAAAGTGCAGAGAATAGATTTTCAAAATCCAAAATTCTTGCGGGAAAATTGAGAACCAGGAACACAGAAACAGGGGCAGGCAGAAATACTCACAGCCCCACTGAACACACAATAAACAATGGTCCCACAAAGAGAGTGAGGGAGGGAGGTATGTGTATACTCAGGACACCAGGTGACACTAGTGAGACTAATGAACAGAGGCACAGGTGAGAGTCATCACACTGATTACTCCACAGAACACAGGAGGAAAAAAGAGACAGACAGACCCCACATTGACTTTACTTTTACTGTAGGATTTGCAGGTTTTGCTGTTAATCTGCCACAGCTGCCATTGTCCACAAATACGGAATAGAACTTTTCTAGAAACAACCTTTTCTCCCACTGACAGGGATAGTTAAATTAAGAATATTTAGAGCTGGAGAAAAACATTTTGTATTTATAAATCAAACACAAGGGGTCCTCGACTCCACATACGTCAGTTTCTACACAGTGGCGTAACTCAATTTACATCAGTACCTATGTCACTCACCTACACTAACATGTGTACAATGTCTGGCATACAACCAGAGCTGCTCCACGCTTTGATTGACATGCATCGGAAGGATGGAGCAACTTTCTTAATAAAGTTATAATGTATCTACATTATAACTTTATAATTATAAATTATTACATTATAACATTATAACCGTCACCACCACCTGGTGCTGAAGGTCAAGGACCCCATGTAAAGTATTTATGATGACAGCTGCAGTTGTCCACCAGATATGTATTTCAGGGATTCATAATTGAGTGTGGTTAAAGTATTTATGCTCAGACCTGATGTTTCTTTTTTCTTTTTTTGTTCTTCTGCAGCCTTCATGTAGCAGCTGCACGTGGTCTGACTGACTGCCTGTCTGCCATCCTGACCCAAGGAGCTGACCTGTCAGTCACTGATGCTGCAGGTACTGTGTGTGACTGAGACGCTGGTTAATACACTGACAACCTGATTAAAGTGATAATAAATGAAGGCACATTTTTAGTAGTGTTTTTGTCACCAGCTTATTTGACTATTATTATTTCTTTTCCATTTCTACTCAGGTCTGAATTCATTACACCTGGCTGCCAAAAACAGTCACAACGACTGCTGTAGGAAACTCATTCAGGTAAGATGGACCAGGTGAAGGAGGATTGTCAAAGTAACAATGTGAGTCTCTCTCCTAACAAGGGCTCCTGTAAGACCACATGTTTGTAACCAGTGCCAGATATACACAGTGTGGTCGAGCAGTGTTTAAAGGCTAATGAAATACCCCACAGTGTTTGATTTAATAGAGTGGTTCTACAGTGTAGTGGCTTAGTCAAATATTTTCAAGATGTTCCGGACAACAAAAATATGTAACAAAAAATGCTGTAATGGCTCCGCATCAAGTCAGGCGTCAAGGTTTCTTATTGGACGTCTTCTCTCAGCACAGTGAATCAGGAATGTGTGGAAGCAGCAGCATTAACTGTGTGAAACCTGAACCTGAAAAGTTCTGCTAATGTGTTTGAGGCCAGTAAACTGTAGCGATTTACCTCAGTCCACAGTCTGATGAATGCGCACACGCATGTACACACAGCCACACCCACACACGACCTTGATCTGCTAACCTAACTGTCTCTTGACAGTCTCAAAAACACACCGTCTGCTCAGACGTCCATGCAGATTTAATGGTGCACAAAAGCACATTTACCACCCCCCCTTCTGTCCCCAGAGGCAGCTGCACTTTGGAGGAAGCTTCTGTTTAATGTGCTCGTGTGTCATCCACAAAAAATTGACCTAAATTTGCTCAAAAAGACTTAAGAAGCGTAAACTGCTAACTAAAAACTTAGTTTTAGATTCAATTCTGCCAAAAATAAGTAGCTAAAATTAATTATTTTAAATTGACAATTGCAATTTTAAGATGAAGTGTCACGATTGACTCGTCTCATGTTTTGAATTTTACAGTAGTAGTGTGAATAATCTTTTGTTGTACTATAGCATTTTCTCAGTTGTTTTATACATTTTACTGTCATACATTTTTAGTGGAGACACAATTTTAGTGTCGCCTGCTTATCTTCGTAAAATAACTTTTATTTCAAAGATAATGTGATGAAACCAAACTGAATGAGGGTCTGAAAATAAAGACAGTTTTGTCCTCTCTGGTCATGCGCTGTGATAGTTTCAAATGTGGTAAACATTTTTTTTATAACTCATTAGCCAATGTTAATGTTATCTTTTGTGTGCAGAGCAAATGTCCCATTGATACTGCGGACAGTTCTGGAAAAACTGCCCTGCATCACGCTGGTGAGTGGATTACGGTCTGAGAGTCAGCAACGACAAAAGTCCTATTGTTCAAGGCCGTTCTTAGACAGAAATGTGTGAAAAGATGATATTTACTGCAACGTCTGGTGAAGAAGTTGAATCTGTCAACAATACCAGAACTGAGGAATTAAATAGATTACATTGAATCCTGTGAGATTCCATGTAAATTTAAAATAGAATTAAATATGAATTAAATAGATTATATTGAATCCTGTGAGATTCCATGTAAATATCTTTTGTACCCTAAGGTCATCACTAGCAAACTGAATGTTTTTGGGTTTTTTTTACCTTAAATAAACACACACAGAGAGACTCCACAGTACACTAACATAATAACTGAACAAAGGACAAACAATTTGGGAGGAGCAGTTTAGTTATTACCAATGATGTTTGCCTATGATAACTTGCTGCTAACCAACAGCTTTGCAATTGAACTACTGTAGCATAAGCAGTAGATTTTGGGCAAACTCAAAGATTAGTGTTCTTACATTCTGACATTACCCTGTATTTACAAAGAATTTTGTGAATTCTAAATAGTTTTAATACAGGCTATTACATGTTTAAAACACATGCATACAACAGAGTAGTGCTAACAAATGTTAGCACTACTCTGTTGTACCTTTGTGTAACAAACGTTAGCACTACTCTGTTGTACCTTTGTGTTTCTCAGTCCAGAGGTTTTGCTAACATTTGGGTGATTTTCTGGTGATTATACACTGCTCCATCATTAGATGGCGCAAACTTTTACTGACAGGACTTTTAATGTTGACATTGTCTGTTAGTCAGATGAAGTTACCAAATTATTTCTAATCTCTGACAGTCATTTTAGTGTTACTCTCTTAAAAGCTTCTTTAGCTTCATCAGTTAAACTGACCCATGACTCAAGTATTGTTTTGTGAAAATCCCAGCAGGAAACAAAGGGGGGAAAAAAAATTCCTAATAATTCAGCCCATGTTCAAACTTAACCAAACGGGACTGTTTTTCTCCATTGTCTGACTGTTTGGTTTTGTTTTACCTCCAGCTGCCAGTGGGAACGTGCAGACCGTCCAACTGCTGTGTGAACTCAAAAGTCCCGTCAACCTAAAAGATTCAGTGAGTACTTTTATAATGACTTCCACCCTTTTGTTGTTCAGAGTCAGTTTTCCTGGCAGGACAGTAATGAACTCTGCGTCAGAGTAAAGATGCCAAAATTCATTCAAGAACTCACTTTCCCATCAGTTTCTATCATGGAGGAGACTTTTTTTCCAGTCTTTGTTGGATTTGGATAAAGTTAAGAATATCTGCCATCGATTTTAAATTTCTACTGAAAAAAATTCACATAACGCCAAGCTGTCTGCCACGGTGGAGGATCCTCTTCATCTGATCCTGTCTCTCATCTGTGTGTGTGTGTGTGTGTGTCAGACAGACAGACAGGAGTGTATATGTGATGTGCACGAAGGGGAATCAGAGGGTCAGTGTACTGTGGGAACTCTGTTCTCAGAGCTGCAGACATGTGGTCTCCATTGGAGAGATGCTCCATACCTGTGGTTTTTACCCAACTGGGGTTTGTTAGCATGACAGCGAGTGTGTGTGTGTGTGTGTGTGCACGCGTGTGTGATAAAAGAAAGAAAAGTGGTGAGTAAGAGAAAAGAATAGAGAGAAGAATGTGTTGCTTATTATTCTCCCTTTTATTATCAGGCCACAGCTGTGCTGTTGGAGATAAACACGTACTCACTCATTCTCCCAGCCGACATGCAAAGATGTTGTTAGTTAGTTAAATGTTTTGCACATTTGTTACTTGTTTTTTAAATCTTATTTTGTGGCCCTTTTTCGTCTAGTGGATTTTCTTTTGAACTCCTGGTCCAGTTGGACCGACTTCACAAAACCCATTTGTTTTTCCTTCATCAAACCATTAACACCTTTAATCAACGTCAATCTAAAGGAATTAAAGACACTGAGCACGTGCAGATAACTCACATTGGGTCGTGCTAGAATCTAAAAAAGACAATCAAGACTTTTGAAGATGTTGTCTTTGGTATCACGTGACTTTGAGGAAGAGACACTGGAGAGCAGAAAAGAGTGAGCACGTGTGTCGGCTCTCATTAAAATCATAGATGAAGAACATCACAGTCGTTGTGGAAAATATTACTGTAGAACATGCCAGCATGTTGGCCCGAGGCAGCGACTATACTTCAGCTACATCAGACTACAGTAAACACAGAGAAAGAAACAAAAAAGAAAGAAAGAAGAAAAATACCACTTGCCAGGTCTTACATTTGTCAGACAAGGAGTGTTTATAGAAAATCAGGTCCATGTAAACAGTGGGTCTGCTCAGAGATGTTAGTGCTCTGGGGGATAAAAGCTTCCTTATGTTTGCTGGTGGACAGACACATTTCTCTTCAACAAGAAAGAATTGAGGATTCTCATAAATCATAGCCACGGGCTTTCAGTGTTTAAGGAGCAGCTAAAACTTCTTAGATGTAGTACTGATGCAAATATGTGAGGTTCCTGTCCAGCGTTTGTAACTGTCTAAACTTAGGCGGTAGTTTTACATCATCCTAGACTTACATCAGATATATATACACACACAACTAGTTCTTGTGCAAATTTATTACGTGGCCACGTAGGTTGAGGAGGTCTTAAACCTGTGTTTACGTCCACCATCACCTACTGTCACATCAGCTCATGAACCCTCTTCTGTCCAACTCTGGAAACTCCAGCTTCAACATCTTGTATCCGATATCTCCACTGACTGTACTTCAATTTGACTTAATCTTCAAACTGTTCAACGTCCGCTCTCCCTCAGATCAGCTCTCCTCTCACCCTGTCCATTCTGGTCACTCCAATATAAACCTCTTCTTATTTTTATCTTCCATTTCCAGTTTAAACACCCACACTAGTTTCAGATGTTCCGTAACAAAAAAATCCAAAAACCAAAAAGACCACATGTCCAGTTGCACAATTAAATGGCATGGATAAAGTACTATACAGTTGTACTGCAGTACATGACTACTTGGTAAACAACGGGTTTATTTGTTAGATGATATTGACTCTGCTTTCATTGTTTGAACCAATGAGACGTTGCACAACATTTAGAGAAACGTGTAGTGTGGAATAGAGTAGTTCTCTGTAAACACACTTGGGACTTGTTGTGCAGCTTCTAGGTTTCAACATAAGTTGTTAGCATAACTTAGATAAGGCAGTTAAACAACATCAGCATTAATGCACCACTCATGGTCTCTCTCTCTCTCTCTCTCTCTCACACACACACACACACACATACACGAACTGAATCTATTACCATGATAAGAGAACAGGTTTCTTTTTGTATTAGATGCAGTAGAGACTCAGGTCTGTTCAGGTCTTTGACAGGAGTCACATGGACACAAAACTCCTTCATTTCAATGGAGCATGAAGCTACGCTAACCCAACAGTCCAAAAACAAGGCCTTAACCCATGGGTCAAATAAGTCTTTATGAAACAAAGACTTTGTTAGCTATAGTTGACATTAATCTACATTAGTGCATTATTATATAAATATAAAATACATATATTTATATACCGTATGCATATATATAGACAAATACATCTCCAATGATAAATATAACATTATATTTTCGAAGCAGACCCTCTGGTTGTTGCCTGAGCTCTTTGTAGGCAGCAGCTCGTTCACAGGCTGCACTCCCCCCACTGAAAGCCCAGCCAATCAAATGTCTTCTCTGCTCTGAGGTAATACAAGGTCAAGGTTATGTTAAGGGTTGTGCCGAGGGTTAGGATATGTCAATCATGGTGAAAAAAACCATATTTGTCCACGTTTCATGGAATTCTGACTGAGTCAGCCAACTCTGTGCACTGAACTCTTCTAAACCCTTTCATTTCTAACAGTAAATATGTAATTTTGAAGGGTTTTTTTTCTTTCCTGCTTTTATTCTTGGGCCACTGAAAGGAGGGGAACAAACTTTGGCATATTTGTTTGTAGGATGACAAACTGAAGTTAGACAGTAATGCATTGAATGTTTATTTTTTCACATGGACATGAGACTTGTCTCACCACACACACACACACACGCCTATCTAACCTAACTGATTTTCCTCCTCCCATCACACAAATTATGACTCATTGACTTGATATGTATTTTTTCCTCTTTGTGCCAAAGGATGGTTTCAGCCCTTTGCTGTTGGCAGCCAGAAACGCTCACGCTGACGTCTGCACTACTCTGCTGGACTGTGGTGCAGAAATCAATGCCTCTGACAACAGTGGCAGGTACAGACAAAACACAGACACATGGAACCCAGGAATGGCATTTAGGAGCAGTGATAGTGGTGTATACACACTGGGCTGCAGGTACAGGTTGTCAAACTGATCAATACTGCTGCTCCTGTCGTTGTAGAACGGCCCTGATGTTAGCCACTGAGGCTAACGCAGTGTCAGTGGTTGACGTTTTGCTTCAACAAAAAGCAAGTTTGTCAGTGACAGACTCTCAAGGTCAAGATGTCATGTACTACGCCAAACTGGCAGGTCACTCAGAGGTCAAGGCTGCCCTGATGGCCGCTCTTAACAAACAGCAAACTGCAGGTGAGTGTCGATAAAGAACCTAGTGTTGGGCATAAGCACACATGTTACACTTCCACACCTCCAAACAATGTTTGAAAAAGTGGTGTGAATTTCTTAAAGTCACTTTTTAGCACATTTACAACAATACTTATAAATATATTAAATAATTAAATGTGAATACTAAATGTTACAACTACATGTTAAATCAAAATATATATTATACGCGAGTGCTAGATCTATGCTAACTCTAAATGCTAAATATAAATGTAAATGTTAACCCTAGCATGCTAGCTAATATGCAAATGATATTTATTTTGGTACTTCCAGGCCTATTAGCTAAATATGTAGTTTAACCTGAAAGTATTTGGATTTAACATTTAGATTTATATTTAGCATTTAGATTTAACATTTAGTTGTAACATTTAATAGTTTTAACTATTTAATATATTAGTTAAGTTAACAAATATTGTTTTAAATGTGCTGAAACGTGACTAACAAAAATTCACACATTGTTTTTAAACATTAGGCTAAAACATAATGTTGCTATTATTGACAAACTGCGCCACATAGAGAATGAGAATACAGAATATAATCACTTCTCTGAGGAGCAATACTGTTTTGTTTTATTATTAATAATAATATTTTTACATGTAGGTAACACTGTCACCTGGAGGACATTACATGTAATTACAAAATAAAAAATGCCGCTTTTTTTTTTTTAAATATTTTTTTCAAGATTAATCAAGATACATTAAAAATCCCTAAACATTAAAACCTTTTTCTGTATATTGCTGGGACAGAAACCGCAGGTAGAGGCCTGGTTCACACCAAGCAGAGATGGTATTTTAGGATCGAGGTGCCAGTGCACTTCATTCTGCTTATCTCTTAAAATGAGTTAAACTTTTTAACCTAATTAATTTAACTTGATAAATTAGGGTGAGTAAGACATTTTCACAGCCCTAAAAGTGACATTCTAAAAGGAGAGAGACACAATGTTGTTTTTATGTTGTTGGTTTCTTTTTTCAGATGTTAAATCTCCCAGAAGTCCACTGGTAAGACACTTTTCATTCTTACTGACAAAGTGAAAAAGAAACTCTAAACCACATTGGCCAGCCTTTGACTAACCACCACTACATTTCACTTTCTCTTTCTTCACCTCTTCATCGTCTCCTTCTCCTCAGCATGATCAAGTAGCTAAGCAAAGTGATGAACGGAACACAACTCCCAAAAAACGAAAAGCACCTCCTCCTCCTATTAGCCCACTGCAGGTAAATGCATGACACTCTGTGTTCACATAGAGGTACTGCACTCGGTACGATAATGCATGTCAACAGTACAGTATGTTGGGTCAATATGTACAATACAGTACAACAACTGTGAGACTGTTGCTTATTCGGTTATTCGGCTAACCAGTAAAGAATTATTGTTAGAGAACATTTTTTTGTTGTTGTCATATTTTGTACTATCATAGTGTAAACAATCTATTGTCAGGGGGCAGTGATGTAAGTTGTTGACATTAAATTGTGCTTTATTGTACTGAAGTCAAAGTTGTTTCAACCACCACACCCACACCTTCCTCCTTCAGAGCCCTGGCCCCTCCTCTCCCTCACTGCTCACCTCCACTTCAACCCCTTTGACTGACAAAGGCGACACTCCAAAGAGGTTCAACTACAAGGTAAAGTACTAGCGGCGTTAGTATACATCCATTTTTTACTGTTAGTCTTCATTTGAATTCTGGGAAGAATACATTCTACTCATCGTCATCTGTGCCTGTACAAAGGCTACAGGTCATAATCTGTGCCTGTACAAAGGTTGCAGGTCACTATTGTGTTTGTGTGGAACACACAGACTATGATGTCTTTCGTCAGGTTGTCTCAAAATTATAACCAAATATATTCAGTTGACTGTCACAGTAAAGTTAAGGAACCAGAGCTGTTCATGTTGATGCAGAAATTACAGCCCCACTGTTTCAATCATTAAACAACCTCGATAACCATCAGTAGACTTGTCTCTACCAGAACTTCTAACTATTGAATTAGTGTTGGCAACATTAGAACATACCACGGTCTAGATCAGTGGTAATGAAAGACAGTGATCACTGGGACAGCAGACAGTCTCTTCACACTCGTCACATGTGTCTTTTATCATGATCTTCATTTGTCTGTTTTTGTCAGTTGATGAAGTGTCATAGCCCAAAGGTCCTCTTTCATTTCTTTCCTCTCCCTCTCTCCCTCTCTTTTCTTTCTAAAATTCTCCTCCTTCTCATCTTTTTCCTCTTCCCTCCTCCTTTCCTCCCCCCTCTCTCTCCTCCCCTTCCTCATTTCTAAGGAGGTTGAGGTTGAAGGAACAACTCTGAGAGACCAGGTGGAGAAGCTCCATGAGGAGAGAAACATGTTGTTGGACACCATTGAGGACTTGAAGCAGACAGTGACTGGTCCAGAGCTGGACACCAGGGTGAGTCTGACTAACAAGTGCTGTGTTTGTGCACAGGACGGAGACAGCGGAGGACAAGGACAGACATCATGACAAAGAAAGCAGGTTCAAAATATTCAGTAATGCGAGGGTTCAGGTTTGGAGAGGGAGACTAGTGACGAGTACAACATTCATGTATGGACATATAAACCTGACGAATGGACATTGGTTGTTCCTTCAGATTTAAGATTTTTTTAAAAGTTGGAATTTTCTTTCACTAAACCACAGCTCAATGTGGATTTTTCACTACAGAATTAAACTTTTTTTTTTAACAAAAACAACT
>NC_024320.1:1807568-1808905 GCF_000523025.1 Cynoglossus semilaevis
CTAACCTCAGCTTTGGACATGTCTCGACCCGCTCTGTTTTCCAGCAGGTAGCTAGTGGTCCTGAGCATACCTTTGATGCCTCTTCCTGCACTTAAACGTGTGTTTGTGTGTGTGTGTGTGTGTGTGTGTGTTGACAGGCTGAACACAGCTTTTCGGCATCGGCAGCATTGGTTTCTTCTCTGCAGGCTAAGATTACTGCTCTAACTCTGGAGAACCAACAACTGGCCAACAAACTCAAGGTATAAACATACTTGTTGTACATGTTTACTCCACCAGTTAAAACAATAATATAGTTTGAAGTTAGGGCCTTTTAGTACCAGGAACTGATTACATTAAAGCAGGGTTGTTCTGTTACCATTTGTTAGAAACTGATGCAGGTACAAGTACTTCAGGGTGCAGTGACTAGTACTTTTTGAAGGTTT
The DNA here is from genome assembly GCF_000523025.1 of Cynoglossus semilaevis. NCBI lineage: Eukaryota > Metazoa > Chordata > Actinopteri > Pleuronectiformes > Cynoglossidae > Cynoglossus > Cynoglossus semilaevis. Next base: position 1,807,991 of record NC_024320.1, read on the forward strand.
GGTTTTAGTAGATATTCAATGAACTGGGTTCAGTGTTATACTACACAGTGGAGCTCTGTGGGTAATAGAGTGACGTGCAGTATGTGGGTGAACCACAGATAGGAAACTGAGCAGGATACTACTGATACACATATTTCTGTACTAAACCAAAGACATTATGTCACATTAGACACTATATTTATTAAACTAAGGATAAAATAATAACAAAAAATAAACAGCTGAACAGAAAGTGAGCAGAGCTTTAACAGCCATAGAACAATTAAATTGCAAAAATTATAAACATCTCCAGCATGTGTAGAACTAACTGTCTAGACCAGGGGTCACCAACGTGGTGCCCGGGGTCACCTGGTAGCCCCCATAAGGTGCCTAAGGGCTATGTTCTAAAAATCAAACTAGTTAACAACAACAGGGTCAAAACATGTACTGTTACTGTGGTTTTTGAACCAGTTCCACAGTGATATTCAAATGGTGTCTACTACTGCATGTCCCAGAACTAATTATTATTACATTGTTTGGGACGTCTGTATCAAACAGGTAGCTCTTCATATTACTAAGAACCCTTGAAGTAGCTCTCAGTTTCAGAAAGGTTGGTGCTGTAGACGTTAAACTGAGAGGAGACGTTAGTATATTCAGACCAAGGTTCTTCTTCAGGTGTTTAATCAAATCGCTCATATTGGAACAGTAAATATTTGTCTGTAAAAAACTGTTGTCAAATATCTTACCTCACTCTCTCTCATACAGAAATACCTCCAGATTTACTTCTTTTTCTGAATCTGTTGTCAGATGTCTTACCTCACTCTCTCTCATACAGAAACATCTGTCCGTCCACGGTTACGACGACCTGAAGGACAGCCGTCCAAACAGCATGGCCTCCAACGCCTCCTTCTACTCCACCCGTGAAGATTTCGAGTCATT
>NC_024320.1:1809157-1818830 GCF_000523025.1 Cynoglossus semilaevis
GGGGGGAGGTGGAAGAGCTGAAGGCCCCCCTTCAGAGGAAAAGAGAAGGAGGAGGAGCAGGAGGTGAGACAACAGAAAACGAGGAGGTCCAGAAACAAACGTCATCAACATATGAGCAGGATGTAAGGAGTGAGGAGGACAGACAGAGACTGAAGGAGACAGAGGAGCGGGCTGACCAGCTGGAGAAGCTGTATGAGGAGGCGCAGGTGGAGATCAGGATGCTCCAGGTAAATACACACCTGTTATTGAATGGTTTTGGAGGAATCAAACTCTGACATTTGTTAACCGTTCTCCTTTGACTGGCCGTTGCAGGAGGCTCTGAGGGGAACGGTGCCGGTGGAGGCTGCAGCCAAAGACTTTGAGGAAATGAAGGCCGAGCTGAACGAGATCATTGCTGGGCTGCACCGACGGTTACTTGAACTCTCTCACTCCTACAGTGACGCCAGGAGCAAACTCAGTGCTGCCCAGAAACAGCTGGATGAAGTCCAGTCTGAGAGCACGGCGTCGTCGTCTCCCTCCATGGAGGAGCAGCAGCAGCAGGTCCAGGTGCTCAGCAACAGGGTGGAGGAGCTGCAGGCTCTGCTGGCCGACAGAGACCAGCAGACCACAGCAGCTCAGGAGGAGGTTTTAAAGCTGAAGCAGGAGGCAGAGGCTCAGGCACAAAGCTCTGTGGCTCTGACCGATCACATGCAGGTGATGTCATCTCTGGGAAACGCCGTTAAAGAGTTGGAGAGCCAATCAGAAGCCCTGAAAGAGCAGCTTCAGCAGAAGACGCTGCAGGTGGATGCACTTCAGAACAGGTGGGAGAGAAGATCTGCTGCTTTGACCAGAGCCTAACAGTCACGTGATAATGTTTTTAAACTCTAAACACCATGTGACATGTTTGTGTTTCTTTTCTCAAGACTGGCTGCGACTGAAGATGTCACCTCAGATGACTCTGTGTCCCATCAGGAGCATGAGACCATGAGGGAGCAGCTGGAGGGTGAAGTGAGCCACCTGACGCAGCTCCTTCAGGGGGCCCTCAGGAAACAGGATGAGATGGCTCTGGAGGCTGCTGACGCTTGGCAGAAGGTGAGTGCGGGGAAATCCAGGAAATGGGGAAAGATTTTAAAAAAAGTCATCTTTACATCAGCGCTCCTGCTGTTTCCTATTCCTTACCTAAGAAACCTCCTGTCTTTCCATCAGGCACGGGACAATCATGCAGAGTGCGAGGCCCTGCAGGAGCTGCTGATGTCAAGGGAGAAGGAGAACCAGACGTTGACCTCCAGGCTGGCAGAATCTCAGGATGCCGTGTGTCAGCTCAAACAGCTGGTGGAGAACCATGTGGCGTCTGAGAGAGAAAAAAACAAGAGGGTAAGACTGGTACTCCAACCAGCCCGTGTTCTCCTGCACTGCAGTCGCTCCACGTTTATCTGTGGTTCCTCCTTCAGATTGACGACCTGTCACGGGAGGTGGTGAAGCTCAAAGACGCCCTGAACAGTCTGTCTCAGCTCTCCTACACCGCTGCTTCTCCCACCAAGAGGCAGCAGCAGCAGAACCAACAGATGGAGGCGCTGCAGCAGCAGATCAAACAACTCCAGTATCAGCTGACTGTAAGAGTCTGAGGGTTTTCTCTGAGAGCCTACAGTAACAATGACTCTCTTCACTTTGTTACCACTAAACACGTTTTAGTCGACTGTCTTGTGTTTGATTTTAAAGACACTTGTATGGTATTCTTGTTCTTATTATTTGTAGGAGTCAAAGAAGCAGCACCAGGAGATCGTGTCAGTCTACAGGATGCACCTCCTCTATGCTGTCCAGGTAAAGTTGTCCTGAAGATTTTACAGATGCTGATGTTTAAGGGTGAACCTGTGAATTTGTTTCCTGGGGACTGCATGTCCACACCCACTCAGGTCTACTTCCTCTAAGTCACAGGTGCTCAGTGAGTAGATTAGGATCTAACTGTGGATCGCACCTGGAGTGTGGGCAGATTGTGAGATATTTAAATAAATACAAATGAACATATAAATGTGTTCATTTGTATTTATTTAAATATATGTGTAGTAGTGACCATACACTGTGAGAATGAAATGATATTGTGCCATAGAGTTACATGGTCTGATCAGTGTATGTCTAAAGTATGTCCCGTTTATATAAGGAAATACATATTTAATATTGTCAATGTAGTCTGGTCATTAGAATAGTAGCGTCGAAGCCAAGAAAATGTGGAAACCCCTTTTTGTTTCCAGAAATTGTTACAAAAATTAAAATTAAATAATAATAATACAATTATTATTATTATTATTATTATTGCTGTTATTATAATAAAAAAGTTGTACTGTATATGGATGCAGTTCTCTGGCGCCCCCGGCGGGCCAATAGTGGTAGCGTACCACGAAGTTGTAAGCCAAACTAAAAGGCCTTGTTTCGCAAATTGTATTTTTGTAAAAGTTTTCTCGAAAAAAAATTCATTATTAGACATACTATTATACCAGTACCGTAAGTATTATACAAAAAGGAAAAACATGACAGTTCAACATATTATTATATAAATATGGCATTTTGTAGAAAAATGAACACAAATATATGAAGTTCACTAGTGTTAGAGAAATAGAAACATCTCATTTGAAACACAATACAAATACATGTGTCTCATGTAAATGACTATATATATATATATATATATATATATATGTTAAATTGTTAAATGTGTTCTGCTGTATCTCCAGGGTCAGATGGACGAGGACGTCCAGAAAGCCCTGAAGCAGATTCTCATCATGTGCAAAATGCCAAGTCAGACCAAGGAGGCCTGCTGATAGAGAGAAGAGAGAGAGACCAGTTCTTCTAGAACAAAACCCCTGTCATGACTGAGGAGAAGGTGAACTGCTGCCCTGGACCAGCCCTGTCTCCAAACTGAACTCACATGGTTCTGGTACCAGAACATCAAGTGATCAACACCTGGTGCCTCTTGATAAAAACAAACAAACTCCAAATGTATTACTGTTTACATTCACACATTGTTCACTTCCATCACCATGTTCTGGTGTTTCTGACCCAGTGAGAGCTGAATGACTGACGTGTCTGTGCATCATGTACACCACTGTGTTGGCTAAACTGTGCTCCACGTGCAGCTGCTGTTACATGTGCGGTTGCCGATATGTTCAGTCAAATGAAACACCACTGTAACTGGTCGTATAAAATGTTTGTCCAGAATTTCCTGTTGCCTCCTAAATTATTTAACTTCCTCACAAAAGTGCACGACGTTTCTCAGTACCAGAACCAATCAGGACGCACTTGTTTCAATAAAAGGAACTATTTTTTAATGAACACAAACATTTTGTAAAGATATATTTTACTGTACTGCTTTGTTGTGTTTTTCCAAGTCAGTGGATGTCAACGAAGAGCTTCTGTGTATTTGTACCCACTTCTATTTTCAGAACCACAGTGCACTATTTTATACTGCTACGTTGAAATGAGCTCTTTGTTCCTTTGGTATTCATTTAGGTACTGCATGTTTGTTTACAAGTAATAAAACAATCAGTACTAACACATTTCAAACTGAAAGATAATGTTGTCTAATTTGTTGACTGATCCATATTTGTCATGTGCCAAGTATTTCAGACCAAGTCCAGTTCTGACACCGACCAGTGTCAGGGGTCCGACTGAATGTCACCAAAGAAATCTGACTGGACCTCTAACCTTTAACCCTGTTGTCTGTTGCTGTGTGAACACTAAGGTCACCTGTCACAGACTGAACAGAACAGCACTGAAGTTCTGCTCCTGCTCAGAGTTCTAGGTCACATTGATACCAACAGAACAAGATATTGTTAAAAAAAACCATATACAGTTGTTATTAGTCAAGTAATAGGAACCTTGTCTTCTACCTAATGCAGGTCATGGGATGGACTTGTGTCCCAGACTGCATCCCTCCACATGTCTGTCCTTCACCAGTCAGTCAGTATTTTGATGGAAAGAATTAAACACCAAATACACTAATGTATTCACTGGGCTTCACTAACGGGTCACATGGAAGGACAGTCTGATTTACTAACTGTCAACAGTAGTGAGGTTCAGCGGCTCCAACACGTGTTTCTCAATCAAATCTTTTTTGTTTTTTTCTGCTGTTGAAACTGAACCTTGTTGAATTTCACTCTAAGCTGATCCATTACTTCTCTTGTCTATAGGCTTCAACAAATGTGTTTTGTACAAAAAATAGTTTGAACATGGTTTTGTAGTGATCTGAATTTGTTATGTTGCAAATTGCTTTTTATTTGGTCCACCTTAATAAATGTCCGTACTACATCTGTGGTTTTATTTGTATTTTCTCATTCAGGTCTGGTAAGGTTATTGTTTTGAAGAATTAGTTTGTGTTTAATAAAAACAGAAGATAAGATTAAAAGGTGCAGTTGGAAGTATCTGTGGCTGGGACTGTCACTAACAGAACACACAATAACAGTGGGGGCAGTGGCAGACCTGTCTCTGGAAGGTTGAAGGTTTGAATCTACCACACACCAGTGTGTGTGTGTGTGTGTTTTGGGGTGGGGTGTAATTAATAGTTTCATTTTCTTATATTTGCTCCAACTTTCTCTCTTAGTTTAATTCCAGTTCTGTACGAATTCAACTGAACAAGCAACCACTGACCACTAGATGGAAACCTTTACCAGAAGTATAACTCATCTCCCCAAGATCTACAGGTGAAAAAGTTCAAGGAAGCAACAAGGGAAACAAATATGATGAAATATCTATAACCTGACTCTGAAGCCATTCATGTTGATCTCACTGTCTTTAATCAAAATAATATTTCTGAAATATATTTACAGGACTTCACTCCACTGTCCACCAGTATGGTACAGTACCAGGCTACTTTAAATTTTACATTCATAATACAGTACATACACTGCACAAACTGCACATTACTCTGTACTGCTTTTTATATATTTATGATATATATACTCTACATATACTCTAAATATATTTATCTCTGTAAATGTATTTACAATATGTTTACTCTACATATAATGCATATACTCTAAATATATTTATCTCTGTTGCTTTTTATGTATCTATATTCTGCATACACTCTGAATCTAGTCAAGAGTAGACTGTGAACTCATCATATTTACAGAATCCAGTGCTGTTAGTAGTCATGTCCTGTCTGTGTCCCATAAATATCTAAAATGCGTATATTTAGATTATGGATTTATGTATAGGTTTGTCTCACCGTCTTCATAAAGTGATAGATGTCACACCAAACTGTTCCTGAGGAAAAGTAATTTGGTCTCACTGTGTACTAGTATATGGCTGAGACGACAATAAAACCCACTTGAGTCGACTCACCTGGACCTACACACACACACACAGAGTCACTGTACAGAGTCCTGTTCTCCATCACATGGCGTTTATATGAACCTCCAGACACGGAGTAAAACACACCCTTCAGAATTAGAAAAACTGGACAAATTAAGAAATATCCGATGCCCTGTTTATTTTTCTGAGTTATTCACTCCGTCCTCCGTGTCAACACTCTGTCCTCTTCCCTCAGAGTTCACTCAAAACCTCTGGGCCTTTAGAAGCTCTGCCAGTGGGACTCTGGGTAATTTATCTGCCATTCTGTTTCCTCTAACCGGTGGCATAACCAGTTCGCTTCCTGCCTTGGCCCCATGTTCTGCCCGCTAGGCAAACGCAAACACACATACACACACACAGACACACAGACACACACACTCCTCTGCCTTTACACGACAACTTCCTGTCAATCTCGCTTTCCCACACGTTCTGCCCTCAGGACCAGAGGTTGGTGCGGAGAGATCTAATGCTGTGATCCCGGTCCAGCCCAGACCAGTGTTTGTCCAGGATCCTGGGCCGCAGTAAATCTCAGAGTTTTCTGTGAGTGTGAGTGACAGGATAAACTTTTTGGGCTCTGAGCGAGAAATGTTCAGTGTAAGGTTCTGTGTTAAAGATGTGCAAACATCAGGCTGTTTTTGGTTCATTCAGTTCAGTTTGTACAGTAAATTGACCTATTACAGATTTAAAAAAAAAAAAAAATACCAGTGCATGTTCGCTCTTTTACATCAAAGTACAAATACTGTATTCATCAAAGGGAAACTCGACTGGCTCAATCATTTAATAAATATAAATACTCCTAATTGCTTTAAACAGGTGTTTTCTTAACATTGTATGTGGGTGTGGTTAGCTCACACAGAACAAATATAAATATAAATGTGTTGTAACGGTTGGGAAATGACCGACGAACTCCATCCTTTATTGACTTAGCAAAAGGACAAAGAAGACATTTGTGTTTCCGTGACCGACTAATTAACATTACCACATTAACACAACAAAAACAAACCAGAAACTGTGGCCCGCAAATCACTTGTTTGGACAGAGGTCATGTAAGAACGAAAAGCTACAGATGTGACATCCTGAGTCGATTCATGGTTCATTAAAAGTCACCTGGTAACACGCTTAGGAATAAAAGTAACAAAGTAACAGGTTGACTCGCCCTCTACAGGTAAGACTGTGAAAACGCTCAGCGTATCAGGTCAAATCGATGTTTTTAACGAATAAGCGGATGAAAATGGATGGATGGATGTTTTCAGGACCACAACACACTCTCTGCTAATGAACACACGTTTGTATCCTGAAGTTTGTGGCAAAAAACAAACAAGTGTTTGTGATTTCATGCCAAAGTCAAGTGACAATTTTCATGTTGCTAAGCTGAGGAGAGTGTTGCATTCATGGTCTGTTTTACTTTACTAAGTCTTTCAGATTCTCTGAGGTTCTATGTGGCCTGCATGTGGCCCTCAGACCACTATTTGGAAGGGGACCCTAAGCAGACTTGACAGATGTACAGAAGTGGTCACTGGACACTGTCCATCACTGTCTTTATAATGCAAATGTGAGCGGAGACAAAGAGACATGTTCTGTGTCTGACTGCTCCACGTCTGGGTGTGGACTTGGGGATTAAAGAAGGCTGGATTCTCTGTGATCAGCAGACTCACACAAACTACCAAGTTTTACATCATAGACACACAGATATGTCCGATAATAAAATATGTGGTGCGTCGTACGGCAAGCATCAAATCTATTCTGCAAAAACGGGCAAAACTGCAACAGCTGCGTTCCTTCTTTTACATTATTACATTATTACTAATGTTTATTATAATATTATTATATTGTTACATTATTTCAAATGGGACCTAGTGACAAAAATAAGAAAATGTCTGTTGTATAAATGCTAACAATATCTAGCATAGCAATTTGAAATGACAACAAAAAAAGCATGTATCTAACCTATGTTGGAGGGATAATATGAGAACTGAAGAGTAGAGACAGTTTGGAGAATGCTGTGAAGAGGTCTGCCGCACGAGTCCAGGAGAGAAAGGAAAGGACTGTGGCTAAAGGAGCCACTCCAAGGAGGAAATGAAAGGTGGCTGTGGCCAAAAGAAAATGAAAACAAAAACATGGGAGCAGCAAGTGTATATATTCAATCACCGGGAGGATGACGAATCTGCAACTTAGAGGCTCCTCTGAAGTAGCACACAAACATGTCTGAGCTGCCGGCAGTACGAGGGGAACAGGTTGAAGGAGAGGAGGAGAGAGGAGAGGAGAGGAGCCGCTGATGGAGAGGTCACCAGGATATTCCAGTGTCGTAACGCTGCACTGATTATAAGTGATGTCGTAATAAATGAGTCCAACTTCATCTGCCAACCTCTCCGTCTTTGCTAACTATTTGTTTACGCTGTGTATTTAATACTTGAGGTTTGTGTACTCACTAAATTATTGTTGAATGACCTGTCACTGATGTGCGTCATAGGCGAAATACTTGCTGTCAGACAGCAGGTGGTGTACTGCAGTATCATCTGCACCAGCAATTGAGGATGTATCTGTGAGTAACATGGGAAGTATCTGCAGCTTTTGGAGAATTGAACTATTCTTTTCAATCGGGCCATTAGCATCGTATTCACACAATAGTGTTGAGTGCAATGGTAGTTATAGAAAGCACAATATATATGAAATATATGTCACACCTACCCTATATATATATATATATATATATGTATATATATATATATATATATATATGTATATATATATATATATATATATATATAGATAGATAGATAGATAGATATTTAATATCTATATATATATCTAACTATCCGTTTATCTATTTATCCATCCATCCATCCGTCTATCTATCTATCTATATAGAATATATAAATAAATATATATATTTATACAGTATATTATATTGCATTGCTGTGCTGTTTTTCCATGAAATATAACATATTAATATACACAGTATGCATATATATGTGTGTGTATAAATATACAGAGTATATATATATATAAATATATAAACACACACATGTACATGTGTATACAAATGCACAATATATACAATTATGCATATGTTGTGGGCAGTCCATTATATTAATAGAAGTTGTAATGAAAAGCGGAGGGAATTTAACCAACAACCCCTGAACCCCCTTTGACAAGTGAGGACTAACTGTTATTACTTGCTCATAAGAACAGCATCAAACACTCTACAGTGATTTCCACTCCAAAGGAGAACAGATTGTTTTGACTTCATTCATAGTCTCCATAAACATCGTCTGTGTGTCTCTGCATCCACAACTGATTATTTGTTGCCGTTTCATACAGATGAAAATAATTCTATCATTTAGTGCTGCAAATGGGCTCTCTTGGCATCCAGACCACAGAGTGAGGAGAATGTTTGGAGATGTCAGCGATCTCCGTTCTAACTCCGCGCATGGTTTTAGTCATGTGTCATCTGAGAGCAGGGAGGAGAAAAGAGGGGAATTTTCACTCATCAACAAACAACATGTAGCCAAAAATAGTGTTTATATGTGCGTTGTAGTGGCTGGATGGTAAAGAAACCATGGAAGAGAGAGGTTTGGGGTTTGTTTTTTTTTAAATTTAATTTGAACATCATTCCTACTTCTGGTTCCAATTGTCCAGCTTTATCCCCATCCATCCTTCTCCACATGCCCTCCTTTCATCAGTGTGTTTACATGATGTGGGAAAAAAGAATGTGAGTCTGATCAAAACTGTACATTTAAAATACATGAAACAATGTTCGCAGTACTCCATCCACTAACACATCTAGATGGAGCAGGTGAGTGACTCAGCCCATCAGATTAAACACACTGAGAAACATCGGTCTGAGACTAACAGGAAGAGGAGACTGTAATGTTCCCTCAGGGAAATCTGATTTAAGGCAGTAGTCGACGTTACAGACCAGTGAATATGTCCAGCAATTACACATACAGTACAGTACAGTGGGGTCCAGACAAAAACCACCATCGCAGAGAGAGAGAGAGAGAAAGCCATAATTACTGCAATACCACTCTACACCACAACTTGGGAGTATCTGCTGATACCCATACCAATCTGACATCTGTTCTTCTCTCTTCAGTTGTTCATACCATGTACTTTTTACGGAAGAACTTCAATATCCAAAAATCACTATCGATAGACTATGCAAAAATATTCTGCTCCTCTAAAGAAAACAGTAAAATATCTCACCATGACTCAAGTTATGAAATAATAGTACTGCTAATTTTTCAGTTCATCTCTGATTGGTCCATCAGAGTGGGCAACAGTCCCAGCTACCAAGTTACCACTGAGGTGCTCTGTCATGGCACCGTCCCCACACACTGCTCCCCCT
>NC_024320.1:1818954-1836250 GCF_000523025.1 Cynoglossus semilaevis
CTATATTTTCATCTTTATGCTAACAACGACTCCTCACAGCTAACCTGACAACTGCGCTAGGCTAACCAAGTGTCGCTCATGTTCCGGCTACATTCAAGATGACACATGCTGCCGTCAGTGTTTCTGTTATTTTGTATTCTTACTGTGCACAATAACAAATAAGGATCCATCTAACGGTGTGAAGTAGATGTGAAAGCTGGGACCAAGGAGCCAATCAGACAGGACCAGTCCTGCTCCGATCCATAGGACAATTCTAATCATCTTAGAGGATCAGGTCAGTTGTTCCACAATAGTTATGAATAGTTAGTTAATTATCATGAGAACTTGTCAATCACCCCCCCCCCCCGACTCTAGATGTGTTCTCTCCATTCACATCAGTTTCATTTCCCATCTAAACAGTGGGTTTGTTTACTCATCGTTAACTTGCCAACAGCCAACAAGCCCACAACTAACCAAATGTAAAAGTAAAATGCTAGTAAAAAAAAAAAAAACCAACACCATCTGCCCGAAAATATATTCCTCATCTATGCTTCCAAATCTCGGACACGGCCAGGGGTCCAGTCCAGTGGGCCACTCTCTGTGGGCCAGTGCCTGTGAACGCACTGACTCGCTCCTGCTGTTGTGTTTCTCTACGGTTTGTCAACATTGTTGACATGCTTACGTTCCATCTAATACAACCACATTTTATCGTCAAGCAATTAACTGATGTGTGCAACATGTTGCTGCTGCTGTGTTCACGCATTTAGCCCAAGCCATCGAGCCATCAAACGATCCCAGTCTGTCTAAGGCCAGCCTTGAAATAAGACCCCGCCGCAGACGAACAGAGGGGCGTAAGAGACGCATGCAGCTTAATTGCTGCAAGATGTAACCTCGCCTGCAGCCTAATGTGGCCCAAAAACACACACACACACACACACACAAACAGTGCCCATGCACACATAAAGAGCACGTAGACACAGCCAAAATGCAGTATGTGCAGCAAGGAAAACACAAACTGTTCTAAGTGTGTTAATAAATTACAACTCACTGGGTCGTTTGTTGTGCAGCCCGGCACAGGCCCTCACTCTGTACACACATTATTTGTTTGTTTTCGGGTGGAAAACAAGGTTTGAAGAGGAAACTTCATGAAGTCGACCAAATCAGCAAGAGTTGAAACGTGCGGCTTGTGTTTCCTGCAGGCATCTGACAACAGTCTTTGAACCAAAGTCTAATGGATAAAAGATGATATTAATGGTGGTTGAGAGTAATCTACATTTGCCTCTTGGTGAAAACACAAGACGCTCTGCTGAAGATAAATGATGAGAAGGATAAGAAACACAGCACAGGCTCAGATGTATGGGTCCAGCGTGGGGTGGGCTAAATTGATCACTAAGCCCTGGGGTGGGGGCTAACTACAGTTAGGTCACAAATGACTCGAAATGTAAACCAGCGACCATCAACTCAAGCAAATAAAGTTGATGAAGTATTTGAAGCCTCTTCTTCATTAAAAGCCAAAGATTCCAAAAGTATAATCACTTACCCGTAACTTAATGGTACAAAACAGGGGTGTCAAACATATGGCCCGCAGGCCAAAACGGGCCTGCTAGAGTGTTTCGATCCGGTTGATGAATTTTGATAATAAACATTGACACAAACGCTTCATGTTTAGGATGTTTTATGTAAAATTATATTTTAATTAAATAATAATAACAATAACAATAGCAATGTAATATAATTGTCGTATAAACTTGTATGTACACAGATGGATGCGGCCCATGAACTAAAATGAGTTTGACACCCCTGGTATAAATGGTAAAAAAAGAGAATTTCCAAATTAGAAAATACCTTAAATCAGAGATCAACTGATTTAAGGTCAACTGGTGGTTCACGGGCTGAATCCAGGCCACCAAACCACCCGAGTCTGGATCCCCAAATAAACATCAAATAATGATAAAATGGTGATTTTTTTTTTGTACCTGTGCCAATGTTAAGATAAACCCTTGGGTTTTTTTCAAATCTTTGTACGACTGCTGTGATTACTAAACTCTCTGGCCAGGGGACAACTCTATCTGCCTCCTGTCCCACAGCTGCCCCCATGTGGCCCTGTGTGCACCGACGTGAACATTCATCACCGTCCTTCATAATGTCAAGTGTTTAGGAGTCTGTGACCATTTCATGTGTCCATAGAAAATCAATTCTGATGTTGGAGAGGTGGCTGTAACCCTACACCAGAACATTTCCTAAAGCCATTAATGTTCATTTTATGACTTCAATCTAACGTCAGTGAAACCTCAGCAGAGGCTCCGCCTCAGTCTGGATGTCACTGCAGGCAGTCGAGCAGGAATTTTTTTTTTTTTTTTTTTCTGGATGTCAAATTGGGCAGCGGGCCACGTTTTGATGCTGCTCCACAGTGATGATAGCAGATGTGATTCTGTTAAACGGAGTGGGATTCCCCTACAACCACTTCAACGTTGTTGGGCACACTGACGCATTCCTGAACATCGGAGTTCTGACTGGCAACAAACCCGGGTCACTAAGATACAACTCCACTCAGGACTGTGGCAGACCACAACAAGCAGACCACAGACGAGGTCAGCCACGAGGGCCGACGTGCTGCTAATATTTTATAATATGGTTTCAGACTCTCCAGTCTGAATGTGCAGTTACATAAGACGTTTTAATATCTTCAATCCTGGAGCAAATAAAAGCAACGCCGCCTGTTTAACAAGCCTCTGTTTTTTGCAATTACAAATCTCCCCAATTTCGTGCATGTGTTTTGATCATATTCAACCTGTAATCAATAACGCTTCATCACACGCTGCTGCGCAGATGTGAGCTGCTCCTCTGCTCTGTATAGATGTGGGATCGTTGGACCGGCCCCCTCATCTGGGGGAGTTTTGGCTGCAGCTCCAAACCCCAGAGATGTTTATTTCTGCATCTGATTTAGCACTGAGTGATTGCAGCAATGCCGTCTGGAGGTGGGGTAATAGCAGTGGGCAGAGCGGGGCCTTTGATCATGCTGTTTTCTTGTTTGCCTTTTACATTAGGGCATCTAACAAATATGTTAATTGGGACGTCAATTTGCCCGTGTCACAGGGCAGTTACACTTTTACTCACCACACAAATCAAATAGGACTATATAATAGTGGCATCACCTGCTTGTCATAAAGTTTTGTGCCTGTAAACTATTGGCAGGATGCCACGATAAAGACAGAGAATTCCGGAGGGAACGACATCCGGGACAGTATCTTCATTTTTAAAATCGCAGCTGACGATTTATCGTCCAGGAGAATCCCCTTCTCCATATCTCTTCCTGCCATCTCTCCGAGTCCAAACGCACTTTTCATATATCACTCAAACGTGTACCTGTGCAGTGACATGCTGGAGAGCCGGTGATTTAATTACCTTTCCCAGTGCCTCCGTTTCTACTCCGGACTTCCCAGGTCCCTCACACTGACTGCGGCCTCCACACATCAGGTTCTGATGAGTGTAACTGGAAACACGTGCTCCTCGCTGACTCCCCTGACAGATGGGACAATATGGTATTATTAATGACAGAAAGAGAGAGAGAGAGACAGAGGGAGGGACAGAGAGCAACGGGGGGAAAGGGAAAATCCTCCCTCCCCAAAGGATTGTTGGTCTTAAATAGCTCAACACTGAGCTGCTGTCGCTTTTGAGGAAGTTATTATAGGAAGGCAGCACATCTGTGTTTGCATAATATCCTCTTAATCTAAGTCAATAGTCAACAGGCTTAGCGCCATGCCATTCCTCTGGACCCAGTGGCACAGAGTGGCTGACGATAAGAACCACCCATGTTTGAAAATAGACTGGCATCCCATTTGTAGACACTCAGTGTTTCCAACCCTGGATATCACTCTACGGGACTTCATCAACAATATGAGGAACATCTCATTGATGACATTAACACACTGTGAAAGCTAATTTATAAATACTTGTGTATAAATACTTTTTATAAAGTTGCAGCGTTTAGTTATTTTTGTACCTATTGACCTGTTGCATATGCCCTATTAGCATAGCTTGTTAGCTATGGGATTTGACCACTGCGTTGAACCCATCTCGTAAACATTAGTGTAGCCTCTCTTAGACTATTTAGACTTTGATTTTAAAACACCCATATTCTAAGCTGAGCTTTGGTGGGCCACCTAAAATGATGAGGCGGGAAAGATTTGGCCCACGAGCCTTGCATTTGATGATGTATGTGATCTAAAACAAACACAAACAAAAATGGCGACTGCAAAATCCACAATACGTCTGCTGAACGCCTGGTCGACAGTCAGGGCCTATCGTTCTGAAAACTAGTCAAGTCCGATCACCAGCTGGTCAATCAGTGTAGCTACCAAAAATAACTAAAACCAAACTTGAGTCCAATCACCAGCTGGTCAATCAGTGTATCTACCAAAAATAACTAAAACCAAACTTGAAATTATAGCTAAATAATTCTTTCCACCAACTTGAATCTATTTATCGCTTCAGCTCCAATATTTCTCAGACCAGTGAGAACAAATGTGTTGCAGAACCTTTTTCTGCTTTCCCTCTAAAAATGATTCATACATTAAGATCCACGATTTAAATACACTTCCTCACTGCTTATATCCAGACGCTGTTTCCTCGAAATATGTCGGACCAAATCTCTCCAGGGTTTTTGAACGTAGAATAGGCCTCTACGGCAGATTTATCTCTTACTCCTAAACAAACTGGAGAAACGAGAACGAAGATGAAAACACGATAAGCGATCGTGGAAGGAGGCAAATTTCATTAGCATGATTATTCCACGATGTCTACCGTTATCTGCTGAAGTTCATCGGCAACACACAGAGGCATTGCTCAGCGGCATGTTGAGTCACAAAGGCCGGGTTCACCTGTACTGCATTACCCCAGGTGCCTGAGGTGAAATATCCCGCCAGTCCAGGAAACGGATGAGTAGGTGCATTTAATAGGAGCAGAGAACGGACACTCAGGTTTGGTTTGGTTTGGTTGGAGAAGATGTTGAAAATACATTGACTTTCTGTTCCTTTTACAACAAGGTCGACCTTCTCCTCTGTGACCTGTAAGTCTTCTTCAACTGAACCGAACAATACAAACGATCAAATGCTGGTCAACAATCAGCCGCTGTCTCTTACTGGTTCTTCTGACTTCCAGTCACCACTGATTCACCCTCTATTAAAGCTCCGGAAGCTGCTAGAAGACTGAGTCAAACATCCAGAAACCGCCTCTGCCCCTCACGAAGCCGACACACACATGCACGTGTACAGTACCTCAACACTTTCAGGAAAGGGTTATAGAGTTTGCAGCTGAGTGACAAAGAATTTACAGGCGTGTTGTAAGGACCCGTAGATTGGAGTGTGCGTCTGATGAACTGCGTGTGAGAGACGGCCAGGAGAAAAGCCTGGACACTTGTCTACGTGTGGCTTATTAAAAAGGTGAGAAGTGAGTGCAGTGTCTGGAGGTGGGGGTTAATTGTGCTCTTAAAAGGAGACTTCAAAGAGAGGCTGGTGTCAGAGCTGAGGGGCATGAGAACCAGAGAGGATGAGGAGGAGGAGGAGGAGGAGGAGGCGGGACGATACAGTAACTAATGCTCGACGTCTAGTTTGAGTGCTGGTGCTGAAGGTCAACCATTGACTGTGAGATATTACGAAAAGACGAACTTTACAGAGAAATCAACTACAAAACATGTGTCAAACTCAAGGCCCGGGGGCCGAATCCAGCCCGCAAAGTCATTTGAAGCTCCCGCAGGAGCTTCAAAAGCATTTAAATCCATTCCAGAGTTTCTCAACTTATTTCTTCTTTTTTTTTTCTATTACAAAGGGATGAACAAGATTTGTAACTTGAATAAATAGGAATCAATTGCAGAAACATTTATTAATACATGATGCATTAGTTACATCTATACAGTCAATATCAATATAGTTCCACTTAAAGGGACAGTTACAACTGTCCCTTTAAGTGGAACTATATTGAAGGTTTGCCCCCCCTGTGAAAATGAGTTTGACACCCCTGGTCTAAAGGATTCTGAGAAAGAGCAATATCTTTTTATAAAGAATGTGGGAGCAACAACAACAAGGAGAAAATGTGCTGAAGAAAAAGACTGTTCACTGACGGCTGAGCCAAAAAAAAAACAACAAAAAAAGAAAACAACACAACTCTCAACCTTAGACGAAACGAGATAAATTATTGCCTTGAAAACTACAAATAATCCCAAGTTCACTGTGTTTATTTAATAGATTCCAGTCCAGTGTTGAAACGGTTTTAAGATGCCATTGGTCACCTCCTCTGAATATCATATGACTGAAACCAACTGTGGCTGAGGTTGAATGGTTCATTGAAGCCACCATGAAGTGCCCCAACACACAGGGTTTGACTGATGACTGTGAGAGCTGAGGTGGACACGTGTGCGTCCCCTGGGATGAACTGTAAAACCTGCACTGATCCCTGGACCTTTAATCTGGTTTCAACATGAGGCCCAGGGTTTAACACGTTTAACACCTCAACAGAAAACCTGACAATATATATAAAAACGTTTTCTTCGCGGACGTTCAACCTTGGTGTCAATCAATGTCAAATTATTTTAAGTCAGAATGGCGTTGAGGACACGGTGTCAATCAATGTCAAATGTTCATTTTAAGTCAGAATGGCGTTGAGGACAACACAGGGCTGAATTCGTCTACTGTCCACCTCCACCCCATGTACCGTATTGACTTGGTCACTCGGTCGCTGTGGCAACAGTCTGAGCAGGGACACCCAGACTTCCCTCTCCCCAGACAACTCTTCTGAGAGGATCCCAAGTAATTTCCTGGGTCTCCTCCCAGATGGACATGTTTCGAGGATCTTTCGAGGGAGGCATGCGGTTTAAATGCCCAAGCCACCTCAGCTGGCTCTTCTCAATGGAGATGACCAGAGGCTCTACTCCCAGCTCCTCTCGGGTGACAGAGCTCCTCACCCTCTCTCTAAGGAAGCACCGTGCCACTCTGCAGAGAAAACCCATATGGGCCGCTTGTATCCGGGATAGCGTTCTTTCGGTCATGATCCAAAGATCATGACCATAGGTGAGGGTAGGAACGTAGACTGACGTTCCACCCTGTCCTCACTCGTGAACATGACCCCAAGATACTTAAACTTTCTCCCCGACCTATATATATATACGTAATATATATATATACGTAATATATAGATATATATATATATGTTATATATTGTTGTTACCAACAGGTTTAACCAAGAGTTGTTAAAGTTAAAATGTCGCCAAAAGGTAGCCAGAAAATTGATTTAAAATGTGAACAGACCATAATCTGTCAGTTCTTCTCTTCAGAACCTTTGTTCCAAGATCAATTTTCTAACATTCTGCAACATCAACCACTGTCTGAAACTGTGTCATTAATTCCTATTTCTGTGGTTGGAAATGAAGATTGACTTTATGTCCAGTTGTAAACAGAGTCACATGGTACAGCACCGTTGCTACAGTAAACATTAACGACTGGTTGGATATAAATCTTAGCATCTTTGACAGTAACAGCTTCTCTGGTGAGCTCTCCGCCCTTGTTCTCCCTGATCCCCTGATCTGGGTTCATTAGACGTTACCCTAATGCAGCGGGGATGATTGAACATTACTATTTTTTCTAATTGGACTCACTAACAGGCAGCTGTAAGACAGATGGTGGAGTCCAGCCCTCAGACTAAACAGTCCAGAGTCAGAGGAGACCCGTGCACAGTTGTCGACTGAAAACCATAGGTCTGCAAACAGCAGCTGTACCATGGGACCACAAGGCAGATTGGGTTTTAGTTTGTATGTCTTTTGTAGGAGGTTGAAAAAAAACCAAAAAACTCCAAACCAGCAAAGACTAACATAGAAATTCAATATGTTAATCTGTAGAGGAATCATTTAAATCTCCACCATTTTGTACACATTAAACAGTTAAACAAAATCAAATACTCCCCTCCCCCTTTCTTACCTGGTATAAAAAATGTTATCGCATAATTTCCTTCATGGTACAGATTCAATTATTTGTTTCAGCTCCAATAACCCGAATGAACTGAAAGACTTTGGTCAAGAAGCGCTGTACATACTTAATACTCTGTACTCCCCTCCACCAGTTAGAACTAATAAGAGGCCTCTTGGATGAGAGGTGAAACATCTTCTTGTTTGTTGTTTCACCTGGACCATGATCTGGAATATTCATAGATATATATTTAATCCTCCTCATGTAAGTTGCTTGGGATAAAAGTGTCTGTTGAAATCATAAATGAAACATCTTCAATATACCTTCATACTATATTAGTCAGAACAAATTACACTGCTTTGGTCTCTTCTGCTCAGTGGTCACATGACATGAATGGTTCACTTTATTGCTGTTCAAACGTCTGTATGTAGAAGTTACACTAAAAGAAGTAATCAGTACTCAATCGATATCAGTTGAGTATTGATACATCAATACCCTGGAATTGATTCTCCCATCATTAGTGCAAATAACCATAGTTACAAAGTAATGCACATGAAAATAAATTTAAAACAGTACATTAAATGTTCTATTGTTGATGAAACAGAAGTTCCACCTGTTCTGTTAAATGCAGTTACTGGTTATAAAGCATGAAGACAAACATACTCAGTGGTTCCAGATTCACCAACACAACTGTATGAGGTACTTTAAAATATGACTTATCGAAAACCAATGTTTCTTCAACAGAAACATTTGAATGGCTCACGCTTTAACACAAATAAAAAACCCTGGATGACAAATCCTTGGCTCAAAACTCAGAGCTGGACTTTATAACAGTCAGGATAAAACAAAGACCCTGAGTGACAGTGAGCACACGTGCACGAAGACTAAAACCCACACATCGCTCCCTAACAGCCGACGTCAGCCCTGTCAGGACAGCTGGATTCAGCATGGCCTCAGATTTCCAATACAGGTTTGTAATCAGCACTAGACTCTTTCCAGTGATTCATGCTCCGTCCATGTTGTTTCACCTGACACTGATTATTCTTGGACACATGGTCCCGCAGCAGTGGTGAAGAGGGAATCGACCCAACGGCCGCACAAGAAAAATGAAACGAAAATATAATTTGTAGCTGAGTCAACTTTGTCTTCATTACTTGTGTGTGTAAGAATTTTTTTCATTTGCTAAATAAAAGTTGAAACATTTGTCTTATGTAATGTCTGTGCAGACATGTCTGTAATGCTTGGTGATTGGTTGGAACGCTGTATTCAAACCTGTACTTGGCCTTGTTTAAATGCAAAATACAAAAAGAAAGATAGATAGATGCAGTGTTTTGCAAATCGGGCATCTCGTGTTCCGGTGAGCAGCGTTAGTAGTGGTGAGAATTTGTACTACTCATGTGTGCGTGTTCGTTAACCGAAGAATTGTTCTTGAAACAAAGCGAAACTTGTTCGAAAACAGTGTTCGGAGTCTGATTTGGTCGTGAATAGGGAGGTTTCTGACCCGAGCTATAACCGCATACCAAGTAAGTTTTAATATATATAAATATATACGCAGCTACATAACATATATACATTTTATAATTTAAAGGAACATGTAGTTTCTTCGGAAAGACGAGATATAATATGAATGACAAACTTTTGTGGGAACAGGGATTGAAACATAGGATATAATTACTGCCCAAATGAGCCTGCAGTCCTCTGCCTCTGCGGTTGATGTGATGCTGGTGCTAACATGACACTGTAATAATGGCCTCTGAGGTATTCCCTCCCAGCAGCCTTCTGACAATAATTACAATGATTCATTTAGTTTCATTGTCAAACAGACGTCGCTCTTTGTCTGGTACGTTGGCCCAGGGAAACACAAGTGTGTTTAAGTGAGAGACCCTCTAATTACAGGCACAAACAGCAGACACCGTGGACATGTGTTCTGGTTTACTGTAATGAGGGAGACACCGACATGAAAATATTCATGTCGTCGAACAACTGGGATATCAAATTCTCCCGCTACGTCCTCCTCTACGTCTTCTCGCTCCGTCTGGCTGTAAAAGGCAATCATCATTACTGTAGGTCCAGTAATCCAATCTGGTGATTCTGCTTTGATCCGCTGATGTCACTTAGCCAACGAATCGACGTGTACTTAGACGTAATGAATTAGACTCGCAGTACTTGGACCTTTAGCCGCCCGGCTCATCAGGGTCTTAGATTCAGTCCCCCATGTGTTTCTGATCAGTTGGATTAATCACCGTTTATCTGGATAAGGCTAATTTCTCACTGCTAACCACACACATGCATGATCTCTCTCTCTGTCTGTGTCACCTGCTGGAGCTCCAGCCTGTCAAACGTTCACACGAGAGAAAGGCTTGAATTACAAACCAAACTTTGTCTGTGGACTACAGTCATGGACCGGGACCAAGGTGCAACACACTGAAGATGAAGAAGAAGAAGAAGAAGAAGAAGAAGAAGTATTTTTCTACTGTGAACCATCAGGCAGTGCGAGGAACGCCTCACCCTCTGGACCTCTCCAACACCATCTACTGTCTTTGTTCTAACCAGAACCATCAGGCAGTGCGAGGAACACCTCACCCTCTGGACCTCTCCAACACCAGAGCGGTGTCAGAGTCTGTAAGTAGAAGATTCATCAAGACTGTTATTTGGCCTGATGTTGTCTGATGCTGTTTTTGTTCCTGGGAGCTCTGGAATTTGTCTTCACAGCTGGACGTTTACAAGATCTCTCTGCTCTGCAGGAGTGACACAGGCAGAACTTGGGAAAAAAAACTTCTGCTGTGTTGCAAGAGTGGAGAGAATTCTGGGGGCAGTGGGAATAAACACAGACTTTAAAATGTCAGGAGAAATCTGTAGATGTTGAGCAATGTCATCTTCATCTTCATGTGCTCTACTGTATCACGTCAACTACGATCCAGGCGGGTTCTAAATACGTCTGAAGGTTTTTAGAAACACATGTTTTTGCTCCTTCATAAATATTGAACACAAACATAGATTTAAATAACTACTCATTTACTCGTTGTTGATTTATCTATGGGGTTATTTAGAGTTTTTTTTTCTTCTAGCAAATGCAGATTTGACGGTAAGTATCCATTGACTAACTTGTCTTTTCACAATATAAAACATTTCATAAAACATTCCACCATTTCCCAATCACCATTTAAGCCAGTTGAGTCACTGTGTTTGTCAGAGGGGGGGACGGACACACAAATAAAACTTGGACCAGATTGGATGGATTGCTGGGCTGGATTCAGCCCACGGGCCGCCAGTTGATAACCACTGATTTAAGTTTTTAACTATCTTTTATACCATTGAGTTATCTCAGGTACCTTATTATAATTTTTTGGCTTAAAAATAAAAATATTTTTAAAAAAAAATTTAAAATAAAAAGTCCCCAAAATGCACTAAAATGCAAGACTATGTCCTAAAACATGCTGCCAAGTCCAAAAAGTATTTTATATGAATATTTAAAAAATCACCGAAAAGTCCCCGAAATGCCTTAGAATGCAAGATTATGTCCTAAAACATGGTTTATTATAAAGGAGCAAAACTAATTAACTTCATTTGCTAACAGTTGTTTGTTTTGTATTTATTTTGACCAACGTTAAGCTTATTCTAGGCTACATTTAACCATGATTGTTATATGTTCCACTAGTTGTTAATGGTTACTTGTTTTTTTTCCCAATTATATATGCTAAGAGTGTAAATGTTATAGAATCTTTCCTGAATTGAATTACATTGATAAAAAAAAAAGAATGAACAATTCAATCCCTTTATACCAGTGTTTTCAACCTCAGGGTTGCGACCCCACATGAGGTTGCCTGGAATTTCAAATTAGGTCACCTGATATGTCCAGTAATTGATGAAAAAAATGACTCATAATTATTTAGTTTTCATTTATTCTAAATAACAATTAAAACACCACAAGCAAATGTAAACAACTGTGTTCTTTCACTTTCAGGAATATAAACCGAGTTCAAATCAAATGCAGCATATAAAACTATCTGAGCTTGTGCATCTTGATTGACAGCTGAAACGATGTGACTGTGTAGGTGACAGCTACTAAATGTGATGTCATAATAGGGTCACAGGCCAAAAAACACTACTTCATACATTCTTTATCTGGTCGGACCCTCCTGCTGTTTTAACTACGTCTGACGTTTAGAACTATTTTGATCTCATAGATAAATTGACATCATTCCTTACATACTTCACAGCCCACCCACCCTTCAAACTTTGTCTCCTTCCCCACACAGGTACCAGTGGTCTAACAGTACGGGCTTTCCTAAATGCTGGATTTGTTTCTTTCTCTGCTACAATGCAAAAAACCAAGTGAACACAACTCACGGAGCGTTTTGTCCTCTCAACATCAAGAAGACTCCTCTTGATTTCACGCTAGTGGCTGGATATGCTGCAGGAGTGGGACGGACGTATATAACCTTGGACATATTGACAGATTTACCACTGAGAGGATCACTGCATCTGCTGGGTTCATGGTGGAGCACATGGACACGGTGGGAACTCTTTCCACCGATTCTGGTTTGTATTTTTAGAAAACAATGTTTTCAGAAAAAAGGTTCGGAATATTCGATTATGCGGTTGCGTGAATTGGATTTCTTTGTTTGAGGACGATCAAAACAGAAAGGAACCACAGAAAGGCTGCAGGATATAAAACAGATGTGCAGACAATGAGAAAGACAGCCGGACATAATGTGGGTCAATCTGCTGAACTCAACCAACAACTTTGACCCACTGATGGAGGTCACAACACACTGAACCGACACCAACTCTCAGATGGATTTGGTGGATACAACACGGGCCAAGCACAGGTGTCATGTTACCATCGCTCCAATTAAAAGTGGATGGCTGTCTCTATTGGTTACATTGTACATGCAGAGCCTCACTCTGCTGCTGATACGAAAAATGCAGTTCTCCTGACACTGCGACTTTTAAACCAACAGCAGGTTGTAAAATCATTTGCTTAAACAGCTGCGTGTTTGGTTATTGTATGCAAAAATGTGCTCCGAATGTAACTTTCACCACCAGGACTGCCACTGTGAAAAATAATTTACCTTCTGCCACAAGCCTTTAGTGTGACTGACAGCCAGTGCAGCTGGTAAAATATGAAAAGCTCAGACGCTCCATTCATTATGTTTCAGTAGTCAAACCACAATGACATTTGGTCGTTATTACAGTAACAGAAGCTCAGGGCAGGAGCACTTCTACTTCACAGAAAGTAGTGATGAATAGTGATGTTTCATTTAAAATTGGTGTTCTCCAATGTTTTCACAAAAAAGAAATGCAGACGGTGATGAGGTTTTCTTCAACTGATGCTTTACTTTAATGGTAGGAAGAATTTTAACTTTTAATTCTTTATATAAATATCATCAAGAATAGTTTTGTTTATATTTTCAAATTAAAAACTTTTTCCTTTGAGGAACAAAACTGTCCTGGCTCCTTGAAACGTTCTGGTGGCCAAGGTCTGCTTCTTTGGCAAGAATGTCCATCACATGTGTTACACAGCAGTGACATCAACACTGGGCCGCTTGCAGATGTGTCTTTGTATAAATCTGCTTAATATGTTTTGACATTGGCTGAATGATTATAAATTAGATTGTTAAATACCTAAAACGCTTTTAAAATTCAAAAACTTGAGGTGTTCTCCGGTCATTGCCAACTGACATTCTTAAAATATGATCACCACAGCATCAGGACATTAACGTGACTGTCAAGTTACGCTAATGTCAGGACTGAACTGAGCTCCAGTGTTTAATCATACATACATACATAATCATATGTTGTTGTTTTATCTATATCTATACACGATCTATGAAGTACTGTATGTAAGTACCTACATATATCACTCACCTACGCTAACACAGTGGTAACATCAAAATCTAGGATATGAAAACATCAGAAGAGTCTGACTTGCGCCTGAGAGTCATAATGAAGGGCAAAAAATTCCAAGAAAAACACCACAATCGAAAAGAAAGCAAATGTAGCACAATCTAATGTTTGGCGTACAACAGACGAATGTAAACAAAGACGTCATCTGATCCACTCGCCAACTAGTTGGAACAAGACTTTCTTAATGGATTTATGGGAGATGGCGACGTGATGATGAAACACTAGTTTGAGGACTTCACCCTGTACTGTCTTAGCTGAGCTCCAGTAACATAGTGATCTGGACCATTCCACAAATGTCAGGTTTCAGGTTAAAAATGTCATGACTTGTCAAGAAAAGTCCAAAAGTCAATAAAGGCAATGCTCTGAAACAAAAAGATTTCAGTAACTGTGAGTCGTCACGATAACCTGCGACAAACCTACGTAACCTGTAGTTTATAAATTGAGTCAGGATTTGTATTTGCACATGAGGTCAAACAAATGCTCTGATGTCTTTGAAGGTATGAAATATGTAGTCGTGATCGACTTCTGTGTGGTCTCTGCAGGGAGATAAAAGAGATATCTCAGTGAGACGAACCTGGGTCGCAGATCTTTGAAAGGGACATAAAAAAATAGAAGGAGAGAGAGGAAATGACATACAGACAAAGTGGAAAGCTGAGAAGGAATTTGTATTTTTTTTCTACCCTTCTCCATGTGTGTCAGTGGCATCTGGCTCGGAAAACTTTTTTTTTTTTTACTTCTAACAGATGTCTAAAAAAGGAAATAACGGCAGGTGTGGAAGGGAAACATAACTGTTCTCTAACACTATGTTATATAGTATATATGTATATATGTGTGGCACATTATTTAACAGTAATGTTGTTGACAAGACAGCAGTTTAATTACAAGAATTACAAGAATTTATTCCTTTTTTTTTGTTTTAGAAAAAGAAATTGGCAAAATGTCTAATTTTGCAAAACTGTGACTGTTCTGATGTCTGCTGCTTTCCACGATATAGTACCACATGTACACACCGGGGAAACATGCAGTATTTGCAATGCAATATTTTTTACAAATGTGTCTTTTGTCTCCCATTAATCCCAGGATGTTGGCACATTCCCAGAACACACTGAGTTTTTAGATTTGCCAGACTACTGCGTATCTGTCGAGTCAGCTGAGCAGTTGGAAAATGACAGAACCAGTGTGCAGAGTTTGCTGGTGCAGAGAAGACCTGTCCTCAGCAGCAGCAGGTGGCTAATGTGTCTCTGATGACACAGTCTGAACCGTGGAGCCAGCTCAGCTGTCTCCCTCTGTCAGTCCGCATGGCTAAAATAAGAGACGCTGCTCCGGAGCTGGCTCGTCCCTCTGCCCAAATATGCCATACATACACCAGATGCTTGACAGATCACATCAAAGATGGAGGAGACTGCTGACTCTGTCTGTGTGTTTGATTGTGGCCCTGCCACATCTGAAAAAAAGTCGGTGCACATCAGAGTACATCTGACCCACGTCAAGTTTGGTGGGCTGGAAAAGGAGAAACGACTGGCGTTCCTTTCCTCGTTGTCCATATAACAAACCCTAAAAATGGACGTATTACTAAATCATAGTTACAATATGGACAGGTGCACAGGCAGCTTTGACAAAGTTAGACCTGGAACTGTCAAATCTGGTCAATGACTTCCGGTGACCCCAGAGAGATTTTCTCACCCTAGGATTTTTGATCATGTTTGTTGTCCATCCATCCATCCATCCATCCATCCATTTTCCCCAAAACACATCCATTACCAAGTCACAGAGGCAGCAGTCTCCATGACCACCACCCAAAACACCTTCCTGTGGGTGGTGAGTCCACTGGAAGGTACCAACCACCCTAACTGGGATTCAATCTTCACCCAGGAGGTGAACCCTGGGGTTCAACACCAATGACAGAGACATTGACTCTGGGCCAGAGGGCCACATGTGTTGCAAATACCATAAAGTGGTCAGATTGGTTCACAAAGATATTTAATTTCCCCTGGTCATATGTACAGTTACTGTAGGAATAGGGGGCAACATTTTAAATATGGCAAATGTGCATGAAACAAAAAAAACCCCACAAATGAATTACGAGCCATTTTTTTATTATTATTTCTGGAGAGGCAAGGGAACTTTAGTCTCAAAAGAAATCCTTTTGAAACCAGCTGATACCAGCCAGCAGTGTTGCAAAATAAAGGTTTTTTTTTTAAAGACTGTCAAAGCTATGATCCAAATGACATCAATCTTCTCTTCAGTGAACAGTTTTTCACATGAGCCTGTCAAAGCAGTGTTTTTCCTGGAAGAGGACGTGTTCCAAGGAAAGATTTTCACTGATGCTGATGTTGACGACTCATTACTTAGAAGAACAACACCAACATTTGAAGTTGGTCTTCAAATGAGAGAAATAGGAGCACAACGAAACAACAACGATCACTGAGGTGTGTGTGAAGGATTACATGATAATTAATGTCTTCAGGATTAAAATAGGTTTCATGTGTGTCTGGTATGTGTCGGTATCTGTTTTGATTCCAGTTGTGGTGTGAGTTACCTAACTGCTGCTGATGTAACACACTCTGCTGCAGGTTTCTGCCTCTGGGAACTCCAAGCATTCAACATGTCTACTGAGACCACTGCACAAGTGAACGCATGTAAAGTTGTTTGTTGTGCTCAAAGGTCACGACCTCTGTTACGGTAAAACTCATTAATTCCTTTTTCTTCTCCATTAGCCATTAACCTTCTCTCCAGGAAACATGTGGACTCAGTTTGGTCTGCATCCAAGACATCAAAGATCTGTGTGTGTCGTTGCCTCCATATGAGGGAGTCGGCCTCCGAGACACAGCACAACAGGAATGGCAGATTCTGTGTGTCTGTGTGTTTTCCTTAAAAAAAGGACACATGCTAATGTTTAAGGAAAAGCCATCATGTTCTGTAGAAAGGTCAACATTTAAAGAAATGCCATTAAAGACGCCTGGCAGCTTCAAAACTTCAAAAGGCTGGAGTCACTTGGTTCTTCATCTTTTGGCTGCACCCTTCAGTGACCACCGCAGTGGATCTTCTGCCTCCATCTAACCCTGCTCATCACCTTCTATACCAGGGCTGTCAAACTCAATTTCCCCAGAGGCCACATCAGCAACACAGCTGCCATCGAATTGCCGATGGTAACTAGAACACTTTTCTTTTTTAAACCTTCGGCTAATTCACCTTTAATCTTGTTACATATCTCTAAGAGATACAACTGGCAAATGGATTCCAGTTGTATTCAGACCATTCACAAACACAAACAAAACTAAAAACAACACAAATCTCTAGCATTGGTTAGCTTGAATTCAGCTTCATTTTTGGACTTTTAATTTAACTCCATTGCTAGAAAGCCGAAACAAAACAACAAAAACAACAACAACAAACAAAAAAACATTAGCATCTTCTCCAGGAATAAACATAAGGTATTTATATATTTTATC
>NC_024320.1:1836350-1845891 GCF_000523025.1 Cynoglossus semilaevis
CAAGTCAGTGAAGGACTTCCTCAGTCATAGAAGAAATGTGCAAAAAAAAGTCAGTATCAAGTTCTATGAATTCAAATCCTGTATAAAAAGTCGGGTCCGAGTCATTTTCAAATGTTTGAAATTTCAGTCCCTGTCACTGAAAAAAAGTTTGGTCAATAGTGAAATTATCAGAGTTAACAAATTAAATAGAGAGTCTCAAGTGCTGCAAGTCAGAAGAGGAAGTCCAAGTGGAGTTCCAACAGTTTTAAGGTAAAGACAACGAACAACATTTTTGATGTTTCTGGCCTAGGAACTAAAAGAAAGTGAAGTTCCAAAGTGGGGATGTCAGGGTTTTAGATTTGAGTCCAAGTTCTGGACTTGAGTCCTGCACCTCTGTCCAGAGTTCTGCCTTATGTCTGTTCACATGGTTCCTTTGAGACATTGTCTTGAGTTTTCGCCGTCAAACTGAGACGAAAGGTTTATGAGAACGTCTGGAGTGTCCTTTGTTCCCTGACATACCGTAGGTTGAAACATTTTTGGGATTTTTAAAGTCCAGAAGTTACTAAACTGAACTAAAGCTTCATGGGAAAATGTTTCATCTTTGCTGGAAGGAAAAAAACTGTCAATGGATTAAGTTGCGTCTCAAACCAAACCCTAGTTCATTCAAAATGTAGTTGACCCTCCCCAGCCCCCCCAACTATCCTGGGACTGTCGCGGCTCAGCTTCGGACCCTGCTCCCTGCAATGAACTTGGCTTTGCTGCCTCTTCACCCCATTTATGTCAGCAGACCCTGCCATTCTTCTCCTTCCTTTTAAGTGTGTTCACTTTGGCCAGCGATGAAAGGCGTCGGGGGTGGGGGGGGGACGTGGGGTCTTAAATCACTTAATGAGGGAAGACAGGCTACGCTTTTGTCCAGCTTGTTCTGGAGCTGTGTCCGGGGCTGAAGGATTCTAATGCTCTTTGACACCTTGCTCTGTGTGTATGTGTGCGTACGTACATGCGTGCGTGAGTACGTGTGTGTCAGTGAGGTTGAGGGCCTTGTGCATGCGCTTAGTGACGAGGATAGAGTTGCACTCCGTGGTCATTTGGCTTCTGTATCTTATGCTAGTAGCGTATGTCTGTCTGTCTGTGAACGGCTGTGTGTGTATACTGCATGTGCGTCATGTTGTAGCGTCAGTTGGTTATACAGGAGCTGTTAAAGCTCTGTTTATGTTCTCGTTGTGCTCGGTGCGGCTGAAAACAAAGACCCCAACTTCACTGTTTCTGTTTACCTCTGCTGTGGACAAGCACAAAGTGAAGGGAGTTAGCCCCGGAGCTAATGTTAGCTTCGGCCCCAGAGCTAATGTTAGCTTCAGCCCCAGAGCTAATGTTAGCTTCGGCCCTGTACATTCCTAAGGTTGGGGCGCCAAAGCAGGAAAGAGCTAACGTGTGACCAGCTGTGTTATAGGCAAGATCTGGACAAAAGCATTTATTTAATTAAGTGAAAATTAAGTGAAAAAAAAAAGAAATCTTTCTGTGTAAATATCCCATGTTACAATGTGAACACCTGCGTCTTATAGAGATGTGTGGCCCATATATGTACAATATATTTTTTTTTTCTTTTTCAAATTTAGTGGGTGCAGCTTATATTCAGGTGGAAATTTTCCGGTACTTGTTGAGGTTGACACATCACCACATACAGGCATGCCATATGTACTACAGGCACTGTAGTACATATTCAGTGGCTGTGTTTAGATGCGTTTTGTTTGTGCTTGTGAAAACGCCGGGTATCCTGAGGCTACTGTGGTTGCAAACAGGGCCTTGGATACAAGGTTTGCCCTCGACCATGGTCGAACTTTGTAAAAGTTCTTGCTCGGTTGTGCATTGTCTCTCTGTCTATCGTTCTTCTTCTTCATTTCTCTTTAATGCAGACTCACATTATTCTCAGACCTTCTCTCCCACACTGAGTAGCTGGCAGGAAGCTTTTCAGCTCCTTCTCTCCTCTTAGTTTGTGAAACTCCTCTTCATTAGAACCCAGAGTCTGTTTGGGCACTGTGTTCTTTGCAGCAGAGCTACAACCGTAGAACACTGGTATCTCTGGTTCCCCCGCTTGTGATTGCACGTTAAAGTTTCTTTCTCTCTGGTTCTCGTTCCTAAAAAGCCGAGATTTATATGTCCGTCTCAATATAGCTGCTGTAAGACCTCACTGTTTCCTCCTGCTGGCTCTCAACTCCACTTCCTTTCACAGTCTTCCAAAAATGAGGGAGAATGCCATCAAGTTCCCATGGTAAATCACATTCACATTTACATCCTAGGCCTCATCCAGCAGGCAAGGAATACCACGGCTAGAGGCCCGGCTGTGTGTTTTTTTTTTTTTTGTTTTTTTTTCCTTCTTAGAACCGCGGCAGCTGCATCCAAAACAACACGAGAACAAAACCTTTTCCTCAGGAGTTGCTTTTGGTAAAAAGAGAGGATTAAAGAAATTCCCAGAAGTCGATTTGAAACAGATTCAAAGGAGTTAAGGTTTTGCTCCTCCTCTTCTTCTTCTTCTTCTTCTTGGGCCTCTTAAATCCTGCATCTCTGCCAAACGGCTTGGTGCCCCCACTGCCACATCTGTGCCCACTCTGAGGGTTACTTTTTAAATCATGTTTAATCAAAGGATCGCCAACTCAAATAAAATCAAGATTCAGATTTTTATCAGGATTTTTTTTTTCTCTTCAGTTTATTCAAGCTGAGCTTCTCCGGGCTTTCAAATTCTCCATTTAAAACATGTTGTATTTATCGCCAGTTTTTAGATGACTGGAGGTAATAGGCCAAAAAATACTTTAAAAACAGAATAACAAAAAGTAATAGATATTTGTCTGGTTTACTTGTCAGTTTAGTTGATAAATGAATTGATTCCTCGTTGAATGTGTTAGTTTAACATATAAACATAATTAGCAGAAATAAAAGGAAATTTAAGATTGAATTTGAGTTTCTTTCCAGCTCTTCTTTTTTATGCTCTTTTATTTACAAAAAAAAAAAAAAAAAAAGGAGTAAAATTGTCCGACCTAGTCTGACCCTGGCCGTCTCCAAAAAGACCTTTTCCTTCGCCATCCAAGTCAGAGCTGTGGACATGAAAGCCCCGTCATCTGCAAACCGGGAAAATGCTGCTGACACCTGATCACAAAAAGAACTGGGGCGAATGAAAAATGGAAAAAAAAATATCAGACAGAGCGGTGCAAAGATCTCACCAGGCTATCCGTACGCAGCGTCGTCTCGGTGTGGCACTGGTAGGCCGCAAAAGACAGGGCCGAGGTTCAGTGGACGTGGTGAAAGTGATGGCTGTAAAGACATGTCGTGGCTCTTCAGCAAAATTATGATTATTCAACTAGCCATATGTCAAATGTTGTTTTCCAGACCCCCCCCCCCTCATCATTGTTTTAAAAACAGACTCTGGTCAAAGGTCTCTGTCTATTCACCTCAGTATCTGGTCAGTATGTTCCTCACTATCTCTCCTCCAACTTCTGGTATGAGTTTACCAGCTACTAGTGTCTCATGTCGGTCCAAAACATGAGACTGTTTTTAACTTCTGCTCTAGATCTAGCTGCAGATGGAGTTGACCTGGTCATATGACTGTTGCGTGAATTCACTATTCCCCAACACAGTCTAGATTCTCCTCAATCGTAGAGATGATGAGTTGTGAGGTTGAGATTCAAAGACCTGACCTCCCGACTGTTGGATATTTGGAAAATGGTCACGTTCTCTGTGTATCATAAAGGTTTGATGTTTGAAAGACAAAACTATCACTAAAGTAAATGTTCCTGACCGTGACGTAGAGATTTGAGACGTTCCGTCCTTGGCGCGGTCCAACTTTAAATTGGACCTGTAGGCTCTTATCAATGTCAAAGCAGTTGCAGCAGTTTTGAGTAAACATCTGGTCCACTCTTGTGGCTGTATTTTGTATTTTGCTGTATTTTCCCTCATTTAACTTTTTTTTTTTTTTGTCCTTATTTTGGATATCAGTGATTTATTTGTGAAGTTGGAGCTACACCGTGTGCACAGTGGGGGTTGGATTTTGGGTGAGGAAGATATTCCTGACTTAAAGCATCAGCATATTGTTTTAGTGGTTGGGTTTGGCACCAGACTGGAGGTAATTGAGCAGCTTGTTTTCATTTCACAGCCAGAACCGGCTCCTCCTGTGGAAATGTTACTTTTAATATAAAACTAAGGGGTGATGTTGGGGGTCAAGGGTCAGAGAGGACACTGGCGCTGGTGCCTAAAATACATGTTTGCACGTAATGAATGTGTGTGTTGGTTACAGTCACCAGCGTCTGACAAACGGCAGCCTACAGTGAACACGTGTTTTGTTTTCTGCCACGTTTGACTTCATGCTGTGTTTTCTGGTGGTTTTGTGTTGTTAATTTGTCACGGGGACATCCCGTGGAGCCGCCTATAAAAAAAAAAAAAAATCCACTGAACTCGCATTTTTGGCTTCACTACAACCTGGGGTTTGAGTTTGACAGTTGTTTATATTCGCCTATATTTTCATGTATATGTAAATATAAATAGTAAAAAAAAAAACTTTTCCGGGATGTGTTCCTTTAATGACCTCACATCCTGATGGCGTCCTTATTGACCTTTCAGCCTTTCATTGGGAGCTTTGAAGTTTATTCAGTCTCACACCAATGTAATCAATGTCCCAAATAACCATAGGTTCAGTCCAGAGCAGAGGAGGGAAAACCAGTGGGTAATTGGGCCCAGCTGCCTAGGAACCAAAGTGTGGCTCAACTGGAGCTTCCACGGAGAACATGTCAGAGCGATTGTACCAATTGATTTCATCTGGTACCACTTGACTCTAGAGAGCAAGAAAGTGTTAAGTAAGATGTTTCAGAGTATTTGGAGTCAACTTGTACTGTTTGACGCCAGGCCACAAAACTGGTGAAGCAGGAATTCCAGAAGGTTTGGTATCACCTGGTATTATTTAATATTAGGTGCTACCACTTATAGCATAGTTAACTAAAACAATTTGGTACTATTGGGGGGGTTAATGTTATCACCGCAATTCATTTGAATATGTTTATCTAAAAAAAAAAAATATTTGATCGTTGACCAATTAATAATTTACCCTGAACTGTAACAATTAATGAAACTCTTACCTTCAAGTAAGTTGCACAGCTTTCTGGTTTTAAAATTCCAAAAAATAATTATTCGTGTCTAGAGGATTCGAAGCTGGTCTTTGTTATTGATAAACTTTTTTATGTACAGCCTCGGGTCCACATCACGTCTGTCAGAGAAACAAGTCCACAGAGACCGTCTCTCTGGACCACTCAGATTGAGGCTCCTTCTCTATAATCCAGCAACACTGCTCACCATAAATCACCTCTTCCGACCTGGAGACCTCACTGTTGCCTCCTACTGCTTTTACATGAACACACTCTGGTACTGGTGCTCGTCAAAGGTCAGAGTTGACAGAAATATGGCGGCATGATGGCAAGGAGACAAAGTCGGAGTCAGAAAAAAAAACAACATCGGGCCTTGATCTGTGTCGTCTCTGACCCCTCTGTGTCAACATGGGTCACTCGGTCTTGACCCCCTGACTCCCCTGTTCTACAGGGGGTCCAACAAAAGCTTCCGACAGGGCTGGTAAACGGCGACTGATGACAACAGATCCTCCCTCCTTCATCCCCTCCTTGTCCTCCTTCTTTCTCCATCCATCCTACTGCCATTGTCTGAGTGTCAGCTTCCAAACAAAACGCCTGTTCAGACGGCTTCAGAACAAAACCCACCATCCTCCATTCACACTGGGTCTGTCAAAGGCTCAACAAACCCTGTCCTGGACTCAGAAAAAAAAAAGAACCTGCTCTGTCTTGTTCTTTTTTGTTTTTTGTTTTTTTTTTCCCTCAGTGTCGTTTTCCAGGGCAGAGAACTTCTCACCCCTGATCAAAGAGGGTATCATAGCAAACATGGCACGCATCCCACCCCTAGTACTCCGACTTTGTAAGTTTGAGCGTGGAGTGCACCGTAAGACGGCCCATTGTGGTCACTGAGCCAGTGACTAATTAGTGTGCAGACCATTGTGTGGTGAGAACGGGAGAAAACAGCAGAGAAGTGAGAGATGCGGATGTGCATCACATGTTAGCACTATCACCCTCCCACACTGTCTGTCTTGCTGTATCATTTCCATCTCACCCTTAGGTGCAGGCATCTTGAATGACTCTTGATTTACAGGGAGACTGAACCCTGAGGCTCCGGGATCAGGTGGATCACATCAAGGCTGCTGCTGCTGGGAAGTTTTATTCTGCCTTGAACTTTTAGTACCAGGAAACTGCTTTCTTTAGTATGAAACGTGAAATGTCAGCAGTTCTATGGTGACATTTCCAAAAGCGCTGGAAATTTCTGATCGGTTAAACCAGAGATTTGTGTGGAGTGTAAGGTTTTTAAAATATTTGGTTTGTGCTTTTTGATTTTTTTTTTTTTTTTTTTTTTTTG
This sequence comes from Cynoglossus semilaevis, assembly GCF_000523025.1. Classification (NCBI taxonomy): domain Eukaryota; kingdom Metazoa; phylum Chordata; class Actinopteri; order Pleuronectiformes; family Cynoglossidae; genus Cynoglossus; species Cynoglossus semilaevis. Next base: position 1,842,780 of record NC_024320.1, read on the forward strand.
CAAAGCCAATAGTGCTGAACCCGAAAAATGGTTAAAACAGGATGAGGAATACATCTGATCATTTTATTGATGCATGACAAGATTTGTCATCTTGATAAGAGACCTTATTTTATATTCTTCAAATTTTGGTTCTTGGTAAATAGACATGCTCAACACGTACTATATGTGTGGGACCAACACACAAGTAATAAGACACACACACACGGGGCTTCTGTAAAAGTCTGGGTCGTATGACTGAATGGTTTAGGTTCAAGTCCAAAATTAACCTTGCCGCTCTTTGAAGTGCACGATGGGTAGGTTTGAAAGAGGAGGAGCAGGAGGGGGTGGGGGCCTTAAACTTAAAAAAATAAAATAAAATAATTCCTTTTAATATTATCACCCTTTTAAAAATGTGAATTTTCATAAGAACGATCTTGGTTCAAACAGTGACCGTTTATTTTCTAATTAGGTTTGAGGTTCGTTCAGTGAAAGCTTTCCAGTCTAAATTTATCAAATGTTTTCTTGGAAATTTTCAGGATTCTTCCAAACGACTTTTTTTTTAAACCACAGAGAACAAATTGAAATGCCAACTGCAGCGTGTTCACATTTTACGTGGGGTCTTTTCAGACCCAAGTTTCTGTAAAGTTTATTTTCCTTAAAAGTCACTGTAAATCAGCTAATAATTATTAGCTGTAGATGCAAAGATCTAATATATTAAAACCTAAACCCCAGCTATCTACAGCTGGGGTTTAGGTTTTAATATATTTCCATTAACATGTCTTAAGTTGTTAGTATTTAATTTTTCATCTTTTTTCTAGCATTTGCTTAATTAATTACTAACTAATAAAAAAATTAGGACGTATCCATAAATAAAAGAACAACAACATTTTAGTTTTATTTTGATAAATCCATTTGTTTTTCTTGCTTAAAAACATGGGTTAAGCTTACCTTTATCTCTTCCTGCATTAGCTTTAAGCATATTTTTCAATTATTGTTAAGCCTGGATTTGGCCAGTCTGTAGACACCTTATAAATGTGGGCCGAACTTCTGGGCCGTGGATTAAGTTAAATATAAAACTTGTAAAAGTGTGAAGAAAAAAAAAACATTTCTAAAGAAATTGTAGACATTTCTTGTTTACTACTTAAGTTTCAGTGACATTTAAGCATTCTCTATGTTTTTATTTTTTTATTTTAACTGAAACCTACGTCCCCTGGGTTTCACAATTTGAATGTAAAGTTTCAGTGACATTTAAACATTCTCTGTGTTTTTATTTTTTTTATTTTAACTGAAACCTACGTCAGTTTAATTCCGCAAAAACTTTGAGTTCATTAGCTTGAGGTGTTTGTTAACTGTTGGTTTAGAGACAGAAAAAGTAAGATAAGGACAGAAAAGTGTGTCTTTGAAGGGACAGAATTCCAGCCTCAGTGTGTGGTGACATGTTCCAGACAGTTGATATTGACAACACACTCCACCTCAATAGTGAGACTCTCCATCACTGACCACCACCCACTTATACTTGTGACTCAACACTCTTCCAAAAGTTGGGGACATGGAGATATTGCGGGTCATCAATGCAAATCAATTTTAATATTTTTTTTATGGTGTTAAACTAATGTTCAGTTTTAAGACATATAAGTCTTATCACTAAGATTGTTATATTTTTTTCAAGTAGCTGACCTTTAACCTTAAGTAACGTATTCTACGGCTATTTATGTCACTACCAAGAGGTTGTTTTTTTGGCTAACATTTAGCTTTGGCTTACCTTTAATCTGTGGGGTAACGTTTTATTGACATGTATTTTTAGCTATTGGACAACCATAAGATTTCTTCTGACCAAGTTAATTTGCTTGGCTAACATAATGACAAGCTCTATTTTGACAGGTTCTCGAAAACAGTTATTGCAGTTTAGCAGTTATTTTATTTGGCTGAACTATTTTTATGGTCAATAAAACTGGGCTGAATTTTGAGTCAAGGATCTGTTTTTTCTGGGGGGGGGGGTAAAATTTGAAATAAAGAACACATTTTTTAGTCTGTTACAGAGAACATGACAAAACATTTCTGCATAAAGTTCTTGAATATTCCATCAGTTCTAAGTTGTAGCACATGTTGTTGCTGCTGTAAAAGTCCCGAAGCCTAAATCTGCATGTTCTGGTTGAGAGATCCATCAGATGAGCTCAGTTCTTCTGGCTCGGCTCAGATTTGTCTTCCGTGAGCTTCCAGCAGCTCCAGCTCCTTTGATGTGAATCCCTGAGGTTGGAATTTTTGAGGTTTCGTGTTCCCCGGGCTGGATGGATGGATGGATGGACGGAGGGCAGGATGGCGGCGGGGACGTTTGATTTAAGGCCGTTATTTTCACCCAACACTTTTGCAGCGGCGGTGGAGGAGAAGGTTCTAATTTACGTCCTGTTTTGGAGGGTGTGCGGTCGCAGCCGTCATCTGGTTCAGAGCACGAAGGGGGAAGTCGTTTTCGAACTCCTGCACACGTGCGACTCGTTAGATAACATGGCTATTATGCACACTTAATTCATTTCTGTCTCTTTAGTGAATGCCTGCAGAGACACACACGCATAAATATCCATATGGACAGGAGGACAAGAAAAGACTGGACACGAGGGGAGGAGCCAGTGAAATATTTCAGACCGTTTTTTTGAAGAACACATTTATCAAATGGCTGATCCTTCCTTTTTGCTACCTTTAAAAATAAGTCCATCCTCTTCGCTAACGTTTAGATCAGGCACGGGCAAACTAAGGCCCGCGGGCCGGATGCGGCCCATTCAGCTTTTTAATCCGGCCTGTCAAACTTTTTCCAAATTCTATAATGTATTTAAATGATCATTATACTTCTGCCTTTTCCCCAACAGATGGCATAGAAAATGATACAAGCATTTTAGCCTTTATGCATGACTTTTACATGTCTTAATTTTCTTAGTTCACACAAACACTCCTGAACCAGCCCCCCCTGTCAAATGTTAGGACCAATTATGGGCCACGAGTCATAAAGTTTCCCCACGCTTGGTTTAGATAAACTTTTTTACTGTTTTAGCATATATATATATATATAGACGTATATATATATATTTATATATCTATAAATATATAAATATATATATATTTATATATATTTATTTATATA
>NC_024320.1:1846291-1847716 GCF_000523025.1 Cynoglossus semilaevis
TTTGTTCTTGATTTAGGCTATTCATTTAGGCATTTAGGCAGTTCATTTTATTTAGGCTAATGAGTAATCAGTTGTTTATTTAAGGCAGTGGTTTTTAATTATTTTTTGTCCTGAGAAAAATGTTTTCACGCCCCCCCCCCCTATATTTTTATCTGCACACCACTATTGGAGAAGTACTCATTTAAGGGAACACTTCTGATGGTTTCGTCATCTAGTGGTTAAGTTTGGACTTTAATATTTAACATCTTTATCACTGATCACTGTGACCTTTAAAATCATGACAATTTAAGATCCACTTTTAAAGTTTTTTTTTTTCTTTTCCTGTCTTGAGTTCATGTTAATATCTGACCCAGGTGTTGATGCACGACTCGGACCAGCTCAGCACTTTCCTGACCACGACAGCGTCCTTGACATACCTCACGATTGCTGACACTTACGTCGTAGCGGATGAAAGCCACATACCCGCCCCGCGTGTCACTGGGTCTTGATCAGCATGAAATTTATGGTGACCTGACCCAGAGAAGGCTGTCACTGAGGGTGGGAAGGTCTGGAATTATCCCAGGTCACCCCCACCCCCCCGCCCCGCCCCTCCCACCACAACCAGCACAGCCTCTCCCCTCCTCCAGGGAGCGACGGCTGGAGGTCAGGGTGAGGGATGCAGATTTATATAGCTCCATGCTACACACATGCTCTTTCTCCATTTAACTAATGGCTGCGCTGTCATATTAAGGCTCCTGTGTGGGGGGGGGGGCGGGGGGGGGGGGGTTTATGGCCTCACATTCTCCTCCTGCTGTTTGTTTGCCTGCTTTTTCCTTGGTGCAGAACCGCCCAGCGCCTGCAGGGTTTTTCTTACTGCTCCAGGGTCTTGGAGGTTTTGATGGATGTCCTGTGGCTTCCATGTGACATCATGTGATTAGATTCCTGAAGCAGTGGCTGTGACCATTCACGTGTCCATGTCCTCCAACACCAGGAACCAATGCCGTGTGTTCAACAACTGTTGTTTCTGCCGAAAAGCATACGATCTTTTTTTTTTTATTACCTAAAAACACTTCATTGTGTGTGGGGTCAGGGAAGGTCCAGGAGGCAGGCATTAGTTCTGGAGCCAGACCTGGTCTGAAACTAAGTTAAAATCTCATCTAAGACAATATAAAATTTTATGTTGCTCGTAATGTGATCCTCTGAGCTCAGGACACAAACGGTTCCCTGGAGGCGGAGCCTCATCTTCACATCAGAGGCGAAATGATTGTAGAAATGGAGAGAGCCATAATAATAGCACGCATTTATTTTACAGGGACCAAAGTGTCACGCAGTCTGATTATTTTCACTTAAATTATCAAATGTGGGATTAATAAAGTCTATCTATCTATCTATCTATCTATCTATCTATCTATCTATCTGTCTATCTATCTATCTATCTGTCTATCT
>NC_024320.1:1847747-1864530 GCF_000523025.1 Cynoglossus semilaevis
ATTATCTATCTATCTATCTATCTATCTATCTATCTATCTATCTATCTATCTATCTATCTATCTATCTATCTATCTATCTATCTATCTATCTATCTGTCTGCCTGTCTGTCTGTCTGTCTATCTGTCTATCTATCTATCTGTCTGCCTGTCTGTCTGTCTGTCCGTCTGTCTATCTATCTATCTATCTATCTATCTATCTTTCAAAAAACTAAATTAAATTTTCAACTTTATTAATTATTATTATTATTATGGAGAAATATATATATTTTCCTTGTCTGTTACAAGAGACTAAAACAAATATAAAAAGTGTTAAAAAATGTGCAGAAATGTAACAAACTATATTAAATGTATTTTACCGAATACATTTCTTGACATAATAAAAATATAAACTTTTTTACCAAACCAGTGGACACTTCCCACACACACGTTTTTGGTCACTGTGCCAACCCAAAGTCTTAATTTTAAATTAAAACATATATTTTGTATTAAATACATATAAATATGTATTTAAATATGAGCACCAAATAAAGTGTTAATAAAACATGCCACTATCCCTACCGTATCGAAAATCTTAAAAATGTAAAAAAAAAATAAAAAATAAAAAAAAAAAAATAAATAAATAACCACCGTTTCTGTCATTTTTAACTGACAGCTGGTGGAGACCTCTAGCCAGACCCTCCCTCCAGGCCGGGACATTAGTTCAGGAGTCAGACCTGGTCTGGAACTAAGTTAAAATCTCATCTAAGACATTATAAAATTTTATGTTGCTGGTAATGTGATCCTCTGAGCTCAGGACACAAACGGTTCCCTGGAGCTCTGTCCTTTCCTCGCAGCCTTGCTTCCTTCTTTCCTCACCGCTGCTTCCTCTCGTGAACTCCTAATGACCGCGCTGTTAGTTGGCACATGGTCCATGTCCATCCATAACCACCTATCTGCTCTGAGTGTGATTTGTGTGTGTGTGTTCAGCTCTGATGATAAAGCTGAGGCTCTGCATATGAAGTCCTCGTGTGTGTGTGTGTTTTCCCCCCACACACCTGCTCCACATCCAGCCAGTGCACGCCGCGTTAGACTCCCTTCGACACTCCGTATTGTGCGGTTAGCCAGCGTGGCGTTGCTAATCCGGCGTGTTCGGGGGTTAGCCGTGGTCCAGGCTCTGCTGTCGTTACACTTGTGTGCGTGTGAGATGAATGTGGCGCAGATGTTCGCTGTTGCTGTTGGCTTCGGCGCGCAAAGGGTTTACCTGTGTTTGTGTGGTGAAGAAGCAGAAACTTCATCGTAAACTTCAACGATGTTCTACTGCCTAGCCAAAGAGACCACAGGTTTAAAACCGGTGATTTATAAATGTCGGATTTGAGCTCTTCAGTATTCCAGTTGTCGCTGAACCACTGCTCCATCAGTGCCTTGTAACTGAAGGAAAGGAAAGTGAACTACTTGTCACTGACACACAACGAAATGTGACCTTTTAACCTATCACCAAAGTGAACAGTGGGCAGCTTATAAGCACCCGTTGAGCAGTGTGTGGGGACGGAGCCTTGCTCATAGCACCTCAGTGGTAACTTGGCAGCTGGTGGACTCGAACCTGAAGCCTTCCGGACCCACTAAGCCACCACAGCCCCAAACATTGTTAAAAATATTTTAAACATATATACACTATATGACCAAAAGTATTGGCTCACCGGCCTTGACTCCTACTATGAACTGAAGTGCCATCCCATTCCTAACCCAGAGTTCAATATGATGTCGGTCCACCTTTTGCAGCTATTACAGCTTCAACTCTTCTGGGAAGACTGTCCACAAGGTTGAGGAGAGTGTTTATAGGAATTTTTGACCATTCTTCCAAAAGCGCATTGGTGAGGTCACACACTGATGTTGGTCAAGAAGGCCTGGCTCTCAGTCTCCGCTCTAATTCATCCCAAAGGTGTTCTATCAGGTTCAGGTCAGGACTCTGTGCAGGCCAGTCAAGTTCATCCACACCAGACTCTGTCATCCATGTCTTTATGGACCTTGCTTTGTGCACTGGTGCACAGTCATGTTGGAAGAGGAAGGGGCCCGCTCCAAACTGTTCCCACAAGGTTGGGAGCATGGAATTGTCCAAAATGTTTTGGTATCCTGAAGCATTCAAAGTTCCTTTCACTGGAACTAAGGGGCCAAGCCCAGCTCCTGAAAAACAACCCCACACCATAATTCCTCCTCCACCAAATTTCACAGTCGGCACAATGCAGTCTGAAATGTACCGTTCTCCTGGCAACCTCCAAACCCAGACTCGTCCATCAGATTGCCAGATGGAAAAGCGTGATTCATCACTCCAGAGAACGCGTCTCCACTGCTCTAGAGGCCAGTGGCGGCGTGCTTTACACCATTGCATCCAACGCTTTGCATTGCACTTGGTGATGTGTGGCTTGGCTGCAGCTGCTCGGCCATGGAAACCCATTCCATGAAGCTCTCTGCGTACTGTACTTGGGCTAATCTGAAGGTCACACGAAGTTTGTAGCTCTGTAGCAGTTGACTGTGCAGAAAGTCGGCGACCTCTTTGCACTAGGGGCTTCAGCATCCGCTGACCCCTCTCCGTCACTTTACGTGGCCTACCACTTCGTGGCTGAGTTGGAATAGAAAATACTGCAGTAAAAACAGTAATAAGCAACTTTTAATGACCAAACTGATGGGGCACGGGCCCCTCCCACTCAGACCCAGACCTCGCCATGATTACCACAGGTGTGGACGTTTGAGTGTGACTCTGCCTTAAAGTGCAGGTTTGAGTTGAAGTAACACACGCCCACAGACATCTGCTCATAAATCACAAAGCGCGCGTTTCAGCATCGGAGCCAACACAAAGACTTTGTGAGTCACGCTGTCCTCGTAAAACGCTCACACAGATATTAAAGGTTCATTAGCAGGAAGGTCAGGAGAAAAGAGACGCGTTCGCCTTTAATCTTTAGCATCTTTGACCGAAGTGGGGGAAAAAGACAAACAGGTGTCGTAAAAGGAAAAGGTTTTCTGCTGCTCCAAAATCTGAGTTCGTCTGCAGCGGAATCAGAACAGATCCAATGATGTCCAGCTTTAGTAACATGTCAGTATGAATTTATGACTTTAATTTACCTTTTTTTTTATGTTTGCGTATGTTTGTGCGTGTCTTCTGTTGCCCTGTGTGTGTGTGTGTCTACACAGTGTTTATTTGGGTTGTAAATCCCCCTTCAGACAGTGCTCAGTCTGGTAATATAGCTGCATGTGTGTGGTGTGTTTCCCATTGGTGTTTGGGGAAGGGATTATGAAGGATGAAAGACTGACTCTGATACAGGGCAAGGATAAAAGAGAGAAAATAGAATAAAGTCTTCACTCTTCTTGTTCTCTTCTTGTTCTGTTCTGTTCTTTTTCTGTCACTGTATGATCGTCAGATTCAAACCTCATGACCTCACTGTTCTCAGCTCCCTGTTAGCTGTGGTTCTTAGCAGCGGCTGCTGTAAATAATCATTGAAGAGCTGTCATTTTTGCCTTGTCTGCTCTGATGGCTTTTTTCATTTATTTATTTTAACTTTTCATGTGTCAGTGGTTAGACTGTACACATTGTCAGCAGCCTGTGCAGTGATTTTAAAAACACAGGTCTGATGAATGTGTTAACGTGTGTCTGCACAGTTAAACATTAGCTCAGCTTTTAAAGCAGACTCCAGTACACTTCCCCCGAGCACAGACATTTACTGTACCTCACACAGGAAGAGGACAAAAAAAAAAAAAAAAGAAAATGAGTTTTTTTGAGCAAGTTACTTCATCCATGTAAAAGAACAGAAGCATTTATTTTTCATCTACACCAGGCATCACTGAATTATGGACCTGTTCGGATCCAGACTCGCAAACCAATCTCTGACAAATTTGCGAGATAAGATGATTTTTATGTAGTATTTTTTTTAGTGATGTGACCGTTGTGAAGGAGTGCTATATAGTGGACTAGGTACACTGTTGGTCTGTACCAGGACTGCTGTAGCTAATGTTAGCTCTAGTGTGTGTATCAGGACAGATGTAGCCAACGTTAGCTCTGGTGTCTGTACCTGGACTGTTGTAGCTAATGTTAGCTCTAGTGTCTGTACCAGGACTGCTGTAGCTAATGTTAGCTCTAGTGTTTGTACCAGGACAGATGTAGCCAACGTTAGCTCTGGTGTCTGTACCAGGACTGTTGTAGCTAACATTAGCTCTGGTGTCTGTACTATGACTGTTATAGTGGCTAAAGTTAGCTCTGGTGTCTGTGACAAGAATGTTATAGCTAACATTAGCTCTGGTGTCTGTACCAGGACTGATGAAGCCAACGTTAGCTCTGGTGTCTGTACCAGAACTGTTGTAGCTAACATTAGCTCTGGTGTCTGTACTATGACTGTTATAGTGGCTAAAGTTAGCTCTGGTGTCTGTGACAAGAATGTTATAGCTAACATTAGCTCTGGTGTCTGTACCAGGACTGATGAAGCCAACGTTAGCTCTTCAAGTGTACATGTTAGTTCAGCTATATGTTTTACATTGAGGTAGCACTGTAGTTGTTCCTGATAGAACACCTAGAAACAGTTCCAGAATGATGCAGTGTTATCTGTATCATTTCTAGTATACACTAAGAGCTAACATAAAGAACAAGGCTATTTTACTGTTCGGACTGTTATACAGTTTAAATGGTCTGTTTCATCTGCATCTCATTTGTTTACTGTTGTTTATGCGGCATGTGTTGTGTTTTACCTGTTTTTGTACATTAAAATAGTTGTACAACATTTATTACAGTGATAACAATATTTATCACCACTGGTTCAAACTGTTTATTGAATGAAACCACTCAGTATGGGTCACAGGACTAGACCACGAGTCATTTGTTAATAGTTATAACGCTACAGAAGAACAAACTCGGCCCCGTTCCCCCCCGTTATTGCTCTTTTTCCTTACTGCACTCTCCGCTCTCCACTCCTCCATCACTGTGTCACTGCATTGCCACTGCTCACCCTGAGCTGTCAGGCACAAATCAGGGGAACAGATGAGAAACAAATGGGTTTTGTCTGGAACGCATGAGCCAGGGAGATACGCCTATCAGGGCTTCAGAGGTGGGCATCACCCAAACACACCTCCACTGCCCTGGGCCACAGCTGCCCCCGTCACCTCCCTCAGCCTCCTTCTCCTCCTCCTGCCTCTCTGTACCTGCCATCTTTATCTTAGGAATGTGGGAATGCAGGGAGGTCCCAGCTGCAAATAAATGAGGAACAGAAAGAAAGCCGGGATAAAGGGAAGCGGATGCAGGGTCCGGGTGATGACAGGTCTGCTTTCCAGGCCGACACCTTCTCCCGAGTCTGTGTGGATTGAGGGCCTGAGTGAAGAGGCTGTGAAACCTCTCCCCCCCCCCCCCGCCCCCCCTTGTCATCCCTCTCTAGTCCTCCACTCTCAGCGACCATGGACCAGATCTGTATTCCCCTCTCTGTCTGACTGGTACAGTAGAACTTATTGCAGCTGTCACACTGTAATCCTGCTGATTCTCTGCTGAATGGAAGCTAGAGTTGGCTCTTGGCTGGCTAAATTACAAATGGTTCAGGGGGTTTTCAAGCCCGTGGAGGGATGACCAAAAAAAAAATCTACTCCTACAAAAATCCCCGGACATCAACGAACGGCTGGAAATTCCGGAATTGTATGTAGATTTAAATACTTGGATTTGGACAGGTCAAAAGAAATGGATGAAAAATGAAATAGAATTTAAAAATAATTAACATAAAATGTTAGTTTAAAATTTTTTAAAAATTATTAAAATTGACACAGTTACTGTGAAATAGAATTAGTTACCAGGCACTCAAACTATGGTTTGAAAATTATTAAAATTGACACAAAAAGTTACTGTGAAATAGAATTGGTTACCAGGCACTCAAACTATGGTTTGATTTGTTTTTATGGCACTCTTTCTTTAAAACCAAAGTCCATTGACTGAGATACCAATTATTTTATAATCTCATTGACACAGTTCCAGCACAATGTCCCGGATGTTGGTTTAAGGAGATGGAGCCACTGAAATGTTGTCAAACCAGGAAACAGAGCTGGAAACGCGTTGTTAAGATAAAACAGATTAAAGAAGAATGGTTGTCATTGTAGATGAGTCATCTAATCATCTAATCCAGGCATTGGCAAACTAAGGCCCAGTGGCTGGATGCAGCCCATTCAGCTTTTTACCAAATTATATAATTTATTTTAATTTATTACCTACTTATTATCTACTTACAGTATGTCTTTTCCCTGCAATACCCACGTTTCCCCAATAGATGGTGTAGAAAATGATAAAGGCATTTTAGCGTTTTTGCATGACATGTCATTTATCTTAGTTCACAGGAACACTCCATTTATTTGCTCCTGACCTGGTCCACCTGTTCAATTTTCGCACAGTTGTGGCGCACGAGTCAAAAAGTATGTCCACGTCTGAACTAATCTTTGTTTCCTGTTTTCCTGCCGTCGACCTAACCGCGCCCACTTTTGGATTACCTGAGTTACACCTCAGGCGTTTTCAACTCCCGTGGTATGTTTCATTATTTGTCTTTGATGTGTTTGTTCTGACTGCGTGTTTTTAGTTCAAGCTCTGGTCTGACTCATTCACTTGGTTCTGACGTATCTGGTAGATTTAGGCTTGACCACTGTTTTTCTGCCTTAAGAGTTTGTGAACGTGAGGAAAACATCAGACTTTAGTTTTATCCAACGTAAGTCAGACCAGGATCACCTCAGAACTGCAGGTTTACCCTTGATCTGAAACCGTTGTTTGGTGAACACGCAATTAGACCAGACCAATGTCAGTGTGGGTCATAGAACACCAGGTCCTTATTGGTCCAATCCTTGGACCATGTTTCTCAAAAACCATGTCCAAAGGCCCAAACCTTGGACAATAAGCCTATTACATCTACTGGTCCAGGAGTTGACGCATTGGGGTTTACAAAGGAGATCCTACCCGTAGAGAAAGGTTGGAAGAACCAGACCTGTTCCAGATCTATAGTGTGGGGCATGTCAAGTCTTTTCATTTTAAGTCATTTTGATGGCTGGTTTCCATTTTCTTTTCTTGTTTTTATTTTATTTTTTCTTGCACTGTTTGTAGACTCCACAACAGAAACATTCATCCACAAGTGAATCAACATTTCCCAAAGATCTTCTCTCCTCGTGTTTCCATCATTGACAGCCGACCTGAGGCCAATCTGTACAGATGGTACATTAAAAAGTAAAACGATGAGGTCGAGTGTCTCCGGGCTTTAACTGTGTTTTCATCACATCTCTGATCTAAACTAATCCATCACAGATGAGGTCCATCTAACACTTCCTCTCCCTGTTCTCTGAGTTTTGACTTAGAATCAGCCCAGATATCAGGACTGCCCCCACTAGGGGTCGTTGCATCATCATCCCCCCCCCCACCCCCTCCCTCCCTTTTGCTCTTGTGCACATGTGTAGTTCTTTGACTTTTGTGCCAAACACTCACACTCACACACTTATTCTCTCCGTGTCTCTCTACGCTCAGAAATCCACTCGGGGCCATTTAAAAACTCATCGAGTGAAATATCATCCTGTTGTGCAGCATTCACTGTCAGCACTAGCCACTTAGTGTGGTCACACACACACACACCCAGAGACATGTGCTTGTTGGTTGGCAGGACGAAATAACTGTCGTTTTGTTGGTTGGTTGGTCTCCCTGACTGATCTAAAAACTGGTGTGAAACATGAACAGACATAGAGGTATAGGTAGACAGGAAGGCAACACTAATGTGTCAGTGGTCCCATAATAGAGTACCATAATCCTAGAACAATTTCTTTTATCGTTGTCATATCTGTCCACATCTGGTTTGATGGCAAAACAAACATCTAAGGAGTGACCACGGTGAATACTGTATTTTTTTTGTGTCTTTTCTTTTTTTTTTTTTGTTGAGGGTGTGATGAGTCTGTGTAAGTATGTGTGAGCTGCAGCACAGCGATAATGAGACGCAAAACAGCCTAAAGGTGTGTGTGCAGTGTGCACATGTGTAGGTGTGTGTAAACTCATCTCCGGTGTCAGATCATCTTCAGTGTGAACACACACAGGTGAATATTTATTCCAAACCGGGGAATTTCCTCCTCATGAATACAAATACCAGGAAGCGCCGAGGCCGGAAAAGATGTTTAAAATTAAATTCCCAAAGATTCATTAGCAGGTGTCAAGACTCATTTTAATCACCTCTCATTTCAAGTCACCACACAGTGAAGGTGTTTCCTCATCACATTCACAGATGGAAGGAGATAATTCAGCAGACAAAGGTCGGAATGTAGGAGTGAAAATGTCGAAGAGAAACAGACTCTCAGACCAACATCATCATCACCGTCACCGTCATTATCATCATAGCCATCATAATTAACAACAACATCATTATGATCCTCATCACCAACAACATCCTTATCATCATCATCAACAACAACATTATTATCATCAACAACATCACTATTATAATCATTATCATCATCATCAACAACAACATTATTATCATCAACAACATCACTATTATCATCATCATCAACAACAACATTATTATCATCAACAACATCACTATTTTCATCATTATCATCAACATCATTATCATCAACAATATCATTATCATCAACAACATCACTATTTTCATCATTATCATCAACATCATTATCATCAACAATATCATTATCATCAACAACATCACTATTATAATCATTATCATCATCATCAACAACAACATTATTATCATCAACAACATCACTATTTTCATCATTATCATCATCATCAACAACAACATTATTATCATCAACAACATCACTATTATCATCATTATCATCATCAACAACAACATCATTATCATCACCACCACCATTATCATCATCAGTATCGTCTTCATCATTATCATCATCATCATCATCATCATCATCATCATTAATATCACCATCATCAACATTATTAACATCAACAGCATTATCATCACTACACATCAATATTATTGTAATCATTATGTCTGAAACTAGCTCTGCCTCCCCCCCCACCCCCCCAGTGGTATGTTGCTTTACAACCGTTTGCACACTGTGTCTGTGTGTGTGTGTTTGTGTGAGTGTGTGACCGTTTGTGTTAGGATTGACTCCATGGGTGGGTGTGTGTGTGTGTGTGTGTTTGACCCCTCCACACAAACACACACCCACAGAGTCAGTCCTAAAAATTGCACAAACACATTCCGAACATACCATCATCACCACACACATCTCTACATGCTAACAGTATTTACAGTATGTAGTCCATTAAATATACACCCAGATGAATGTGTGTGTATAAATAGTGTTTAAAGTATGAAGTGACACAGTGATACACACACAGGGTTACATTACAGTCATACACACAAACGTGTTGCGTTAATGGCTCCAGCCTCCATTCATCATCAGGTCCAAACCTTACAGAACCAGCGTGGTCCCTGCAGTGGCCGTCGTCTCTCCTCCAACATGTGCTGAAATATAAACAGGTGCTGAAGTTTTGTTTACCGAAAGTGGACAAGAGGACGGTTCTGGGCTGAGGAGATGACACACAGGCTGCCGTGTACTGTAAATACTCACTAATATTTTAAAACATACTACAGACCTATACACTGTCCACACCAGGGTTTAGGCTGCAGGCCACACCAGGGGTTAGGCTGCAGTCCACACCAGGGTTTATGCTGTAGTCCACACCAGGGTGTAGGCTGGAGTCCACACCAGGTTTCAGGCTACAGTCCACACCAGGGTTCAAGCTGCAGTCCACACCAGAGTCCAGGCTGCCGTGCACACCAGGGTTCAGGCTGCAGTCCAAACCAGGGTTTAGGCTGCAGGCCACACCAGGGTTTAGGCTGCAGTCCGCACCAGGGGTTAGGCTGCAGTCCACACCAAGGTTTAGGCTGCAGTCTACACCGGGGTTGATACTGTAGTCCACACCAGGGGTTAGGCTGCAGTCCACACCAAAGTCCAGGCTGCAGTGCACACCAGGGGTCAGGCTGCAGGCCACACCAGGGGTTAGGCTGCAGTCCACACCAGGGTTGATACTGTAGTCCACACCAGAGTTCAGGCTGCAGTGTACACCAAGGTTTAGGCTGCAGTCTACACCAGGGTTGATACTGTAGTCCACACCAGGGTTTAGGCTGCAGTCCACACCAGAGTCCAGGCTGCAGTGCACACCAGGGTTCAGGCTGCAGTCCACACCAGGGTTTAGGCTGCAGTCCACTCCAGGGTTGATAATGCAGTCCACACCAGGGTTCAGGCTACAGTCCACACCAGGGTTTAGGCTGCAGTCCACGCCAGGGTTGATAATGCAGTCCACACCAGGGTTCAGGCTGCCGTCCACACCAGGGTTCAAGCTGCAGTCCACACCAGGGTTGATACTGTAGTCCACACCAGGGTTTAGGCTGCAGTCTACACCAGGGTTGATACTGCAGTCCACACCAGGGTTTAGGCTGCAGGCCACACCAGGGTTCAGGCTGCAGTCCAAACCAGGGTTTAGGCTGCAGTCCACTCCAGGGTTCAGGCTGCAGTCCACACCAGGGTGTAGGCTGCAGTCCACACCAGGGTTTATGCTGCAGTCCACACCAGGGTTCAGGCTACAGTCCACACCAGGGTTTAGGCTGCAGTCTACACCAGGGTTGATACTGTAGTCCACACCAGGGTTTAGGCTGCAGGCCACACCAGGGTTCAAGCTGCAGTCCACACCAGGGTTTAGGCTGCAGTCCACACCACTTTTTTGGGGACATTAGAATCTAAAAGACTAATTAAGACATCTGTTCTTCATCAAGATTAGAAACGCTATGTCCCCAGATTGTCCATCCAGTGTCCTTCAGCGCCATTGTCAGTCAGTGTCCTTTCTGTCAATGTGTCCTGCCTTTGTGGTCTAACTTGTCCACCATCTCTGGTCTCTCTCATCACCTGGCACTGTTCCCTGCTAACAGGCTGACTGTCCTCACAACAGGACCTCAAGCTGTCTCAGTTTAGCCACAAGTGTGGAGGAACAAGATCCAGGAGAAGAGAAATGTGTGCAAGTGTGTGTGTCAGTTCTCCTGGTATAGCCTTACTCGTGGGGACACTTTGTCCTTTCTGGGACTTTGGGCTCAATGAGTTTGAGTCTGTTTTCAGGTTGAAGATTTAGTTTGGAATTACGATTAGAATTTGTGTTGGGTAAAACTGAGATAAAGAATAAAGATTGGTCCCATGTTTGTGATAGTAAAGGGACAGCGAATGCTTTATATCTACGGAAAGCCCTCGCAACCACAAACCCACAACCAAAATGTGTGTTTGTGAGTGCATGTGTTCGTTGTCACTGCCCTGACCCTAACTGTTTGAGGGATTATGGGGGATTATGAGTCACCTGTCATGAGAAAAGTCAGGTTAATCAGTGTGTGTCTGCCTGTGGTCTCACCAAGTCATGGCCAGGTCTGTTTCACACACATACACTCACACACACACACACACACACACACACACACAGAGGCTGGACCTGTGGAATAGCTCCCTTCATTTTTGACCATTTACCTCTGAATTCTTACAGAATCGTTTCAAGATCTTAAAATACAGTTAACTAGCAACGGTGCAACATCCTCCAACTATATATTCTCAAATATATAGTATATATATAAAATATATATATAAATATATATATATTCTCAAATATATAGTATATATATAAAATATATATATAAATATATATATATTCTCAAATATATAGTATATATATAAAATATATATATAAATATATATATATTCTCAAAGTTGGGCGGGCCTTCCTGAGGGGCGCAGTGTACGTTTTAAATGATAACAAGACTCCAGTCACTAGGTGGCAGCAACTCATACATTGGTTTGTACTGATATAAATATATGTATAAATATACATGTTATCAGGTTCTCACTAGTGTTTCAATTTGCGGGGGTTGTGGGTCAGGTGGGTGGAGATGGTTGCGTGAAAACATTTCTGTCCCAAAGAGGGGGGGGAGGGCGGTGCACGAGAGAACCCCTGCTTTAACCTTTGCCAAAATGATGATCTTAACAATTCATTAATTAAGAAGTGAGTCTGTAATCGTATAATCATGAATATAATTCTGTATGTCTTACAAATATATTTGACCTGAAAATGTTGACAAATGAGTGAGTGAGTTTCCCCAGTAAAGTGTCCCTTAAAAATTCAGACATGTTAGTTTGAATTTTAGTTTGAATAGGGGGGGGGTTAAAGACAGATCTTCTCCTCCACCACAGTGACCCGGGGAGGTGGGCTCAGACAGACCCTGATGTGTCAGCTGACATCTCCACTCACAGAACACCAGTCATTTTCCATGGGTACGTTCCCATGGCAGTTCCTGCAGCTGATAATAAATCATGTTAACAGTGACCTGTAACTAGGTCTGAGGGAAGTCTTCACTCCCTGTGTGGGTCGCTGTTTCTTTAGCTGTGCATCCATCATGGCCACAAATGAGCAAGAATAATAAGCCTTTAAAATATGTTAATTTGCCCTTTAAATTCTTTTCAGCAAAAAAAAATCCAAAACCAAAACCTTGGTTAAAATAATCCAGAATAAATGAATCTTGCATTTCATAGATGATCAAAAAAGCCAATAAAGGAAAAAAAACAAATACTGTAATTTACGGACTTTAAACCACTACTTTTATCGCACGCTTTGAACCCTGCGGCTTAAACAATGATGCGGCTAATTCATGGATTTATAAGGGCTAACGAAGTTCATACCGCTAGCGATCAACAACTTTTCTGGTAGGCTACTGTGTGTTATACTAGTAGCGTATGTCTGTCTGTGAATGGCTGTGTGCGTATATGTGCTGTGGACAAGCACAAAGTGAAGGGGAGCTAGTCCCAGAGCTAATGTTAGCTTTAGCCCTGTAGCAGATTTTCACCATCTGTGTAAAATATGATGTGGATTTTTTTTTTTTTTCAAACCCAGACGTTTTGTTTACGTAATCCTGTTCAAATAAACCCCCCCCATTCCTCCATGGTTCTCATTCAGAGTCAGTCTGAGTTTGATTTGTATTAAATAGAAGACACTCATTGCTGTTTATTTAGAAAATACTCCAAATATTTGTGACGGCTGAAAACCTATCCCCGTTACTGGCTGCTGGTCCGAGAGTCAACGCCACCAGGGAAGTGTGTGTGTGTGTGTTCGTGCGTGCTGACTGGTTTTGTGCTTTGAGTCATTTTAAACTTTAGACCAGGCATGGGCAAACTAAGGCCTGGGGACCGGATGCAGCCTGTTTAGCTTATTAATCCGGCCCGCCAAACTTGTCCCAGTTATATAAATGGTTTGTATTGTGATTATACTTCTGCCTTTTCTTTGCAATGCCCACATTTTCCCTATAGATGGCGTAGACAAGGCTAAAAGAATTTTATTGGCCTTTATGCATGACTTTTACCTGTCATTTACCTTAAGTTCGAATCCCGGTTAGGGCGGTTAATACCTTCCAGTGGACTCACCACCCGCAGGAAGGTTGGTGGGGGTTGGGGGGGGTTGGTATGGTGCAATGTGATTTGGGTGGCGACTGCTGCCCACGTGACCCGGTAACGCATAAGCAGATGACAATGGATGGATGGATGGCATTTACCTTAATTCACACGAACGCTCCATCTATCTGCTCACGACCTGGCCACCTTGTCAAATTTTAGGACCAATTGTGGCCCACGAGTCAAAAAGTTTTCCCCACATCTGCTCTAAACTAAAAATGTTCTTGCAGTGTGATGTTAAAAACTCTGTGTTCTCTTAATTCCTCAGCAACATTTCCTAAGTAAAGTACCAGTGCTATTAGGACAAGGCACAATATTGGTACCAGTCGCCAAAGCCCAGATTACTAAATTCTTCCATTGTTAAAAGTTTTTTTTTTTTTTTTTTTCCGAAAAAGTCCACAAAGTTTTCAAAGTACAGTTTCACAGTTCCTTGTACATTTCCGTTGTTTTTTTTAGTTCCAGTTTAAAACCTACTTCCCGGTACCTTTGCTAGGCAGGAAAGGCTTTTCGATTCTGCTCCTGTTCAGTTTCTTGTACTTTTTAAAATATACCCGAGTTACCTGAGAAGTCCTGGCTGTGCTCCAGAACCAGGAGGATGCGAAGGACGTGATGATGTTTTGACAGTGGACCTTTGTTCCCAGGACCGATTCTGTCCACAGCTCCTCTGCGTTCAAACACCAATGGACAGGAAGGATGTACATTAAAGGGGCCAAAGTACTCCGAGTCGTAAAAATTAATGGCAGCATCTGCCCAAGGCTGGCGAGGAGCAGCTACTGTCAGAGCCGCGCAGCCTCGGAGTCCACCCTCCATTATTTGAAGACACCGTGAGTGGTCGTATCTTTTTACAACGTTCTAATGGTTCCGGAGCAAATTCACGGCACACATGATGACAACGCTCTTTCTGCCGGCCAATAAATGGTGCTCACATGGCATTTAGGTGGAAAGAGAGGAGGCTGGTAATAGAATTGGAGGAGTGAGAGAGGAGGAGGTGGAAAGAAGAAATGGAGGAGGAGAAGGAGAAGGAGAAGGAGTGAAACCATAACATGCAGCGGTAGTAACACTCTCTGGTGTAAAAGGAGCGCTGACGATGGGGTAAGATGGCGGCTCTCACCCCGATCTACCTCCTTAGAGAGGGAAAGATGGGGTCGCAGGGGTAGGAGGGTGGGGTAAATAGTGGGGCAGAGCTGAAAATGCCTGTTGTTCAGCCGTTGTATCTTCCTCCCCCACCCCACCCCCACCCCACCCCTGACTCTCAGTGAACATGTTTTTCAACTCCTCCACATTTCCACTCTCCTCTTTGAATCCTTAAATTCTAATATTTAAATCAAAACAAGATCAAGATCAAAGAAAAAGTGGAGAGATGGTTTCCTTCATCCTTTGGCAGTAAAACGTGCATTTTTAAGAGGATTGAATAAGCCCAAAATTTGTCATTCTTTGCCTAAAGATGTACAAAGGCGAAGAAAAACAGCGGTGAAAAGGTTTGATTTTATTATTTCATTATGTTGTCCCTCAAAGAATTTATTTCTCTGATTTATTTAAAGTTTTGCAGTAAAAGCTGAGGGGTGACTGTACTACCACAACAAAACAGCAGAGGTATGAGGTGATATTTGAATTTGTGTTTATGGTATGCTAATGGACATCAACGTTTTTATTAAGTTTTTCTTATTGAAAAATTAAACAATTGTTTTTTGGTTTAGTCGTTCATGAAGTTCCACACTGCTGTACTCATGAGAGCTTATTGGCCCCTTTCCCCAGTGTCAGTTACCATGTATTGGCCCCTTTCCCCAGTGTCAGTTAGTCAACTCCTCGACACTTCCGTGCTGGAGTGACGATGTGCACCGTTGTTGTGTAGCTTTAACCGTTTTTGTTAGCAAAATAATGATAAAAAATCATTACAAACAAATATATCCCATTGAAACGTAAATGAATAGTCATCTAATATGTCAGTGATGAAAAATAAAGCAGTAAAATGACGGAAAAAATACTGACGGAAATTGGAACAAATCTTATATACATAAGTGGTTCTTAGCTCATTTATGTTTACAAAAGAATAATATTTAAAAAAAAAGAGAAAGATAATTGGAAATGTATTTAAATATCTATCAAGAATTACAAAATATATTAATAATAATAAAAATTTTATTTCACGGCTTGTTGGATCGGTTCAGCTGTGGGGAAACTGTTTTTAAGACGCATTCGATTTCATCTCGCTGCCGCGAAGGTTTCGCAAAAATACGGTTTAGTGATGTTCGATACCACCAATTTCCTTTCCGATCCGATACCGAGTAAAATTCGGGCTGGTATCGCCGATACCGATATCGATACCGATATTTTATCATTTGTCTTTTAAATTAAAAAAAAAAAGTGTATTTCAAATCATAGCTTCTTTAAGAATCCAAGGCAGAGTTTTTTTATTTTTTTATTTATTTTAAACTCTGGAGTGTACTGAGGTAGCTGCCTTACTATACAGTCAACACAACAATAGAAAAACCTGAGAACACAATCATATAAAATATGTCAAAACAATGTTTCAACTCTGAAAACATGTTATTTGTAAAACAAAAATGAAAAAAAAATAATCTGAGGAGCAATTTGGGACCCGAAAGAGTCGGATTTTTTCAGTGAACCGAGCCAAAAGAACTGGTTCTCTAAAAAAGAGCCGAAATTCCCATCAATAGTGACTGAGTGAGAGCACGGAGTAGAGCCCCTGTGCTTAAGCATGACGCACACACCCAGGCGGAAGAAGAAGTAGTCCCACCAACCGAGCGTCACTTAGACAACATCTCAATAATTTGGATACTTTTCACCATGTTTCTGTTTAGGATACACCTCATCTCAGAATGCGTAAGTATCAAAAGTATCGATATTTTGATTTCAGAATCGATTTCAGAGCATAAAGATCCAGAATCGGAAGTATCGATATTTCAGGATCGATCCGCACATCACTAATACGGTCATTTCCGCAGCTACTAGTGGAGCGCTCAGTACGAGGCCGCATCCCTCCCTCCTCTGCAGCCCTACGCTGAAACCCCAATGCCACACAGCAGGTGTGAATATGAAATATGATGGCTAAAGGCCCGGCTTCTGAATCTGAGCCCAGGACTTCTAAAGGCGGCTGGTGAGAACCCGAGCCGGGCCTCACTGCAGATCTGAGAGGGTGCGCTTTGTGCTTTCTGATGAACGAGATTATGACAGCCAAGCTGCTCGGGGGAGGAGGGGTGTGTGTGTCCAGGGAGGTTGTAGATGGGTGTTACGGTGTCGGGGGGGGGGACGCAGTTTGGGGAAGATGTGGTGGCCATGGGGGGGC
>NC_024320.1:1865789-1873272 GCF_000523025.1 Cynoglossus semilaevis
TCACCCCTCCGCTGGTTCCGGAGGCAACGGTGTCCACACCCCCTGTGGTTCGGAGGACGACGGTTGTCGCATCTCCAGTGGTTCTGAGGGTGCTTGGGGACGTTGCACCCTCGGAGGTTTCTGTTTCAGTGACTGACGCTCCCTCAGCAGTTCTTGGTCCGGCTGGGTGAGCCTTTGTGACTATTGGTATGCCTTGGTCTAGGGAAGGGACTCCTTACCAGAGACACAAGTTCCCTAGACCAAGGTACAAAAAAGCGCCAGGCCAAGTATAGGGGTACTTGGGCCTGGAATTTTTTTTTTCTCTTCCATTTTTTCCCCTTGTGCCTAGTTTTGTTTTCAAGTTTTGAATAGACCTTGTTTCTGTTTTGGTATCCCTCCCACCCAACCAACCCAGAGGGGTGGGGGTAGGCTTTTTTGGGGGCGGGGGGGGGGCCCGGTGGGGGGGGGGGGGGGGGTGTTGTGGGGGGTGGGGGGTGGGGGGGGGGGGGGGGGGGCGGCTGTTGGGGAAGATTGAGTGGACCAGGTGGTGCAGTTTGGTCCTGGCATGTGAAGAACTCGGAGGACACGTCTATGTTTGGACCTTACATGATGTTACATGTGCTGTTTTTTCTGGCCGTGCTTTGGGACATAACGGGGGACAAAGACGTCTCTGCCCTGTACGTCTGCACCCCCACAGATCCGGAGCCCCGATGGGACAATGGAGCGTCACAAAAAAAAACCTTAATCTTAAACTAGAGCAGAGTCAGACTCTCCAACTAGCATATGAGAGGGACAAAGATGGCTCAACCCTGGATCAGGATTTATTGTTCGCCAAAAAACAAAACTAAAAGAATGTTAGAATCTTAAACCAAAGACGTGTAAAAAAAAATAGTTAGAGATTCAATTTCAATATTTCAATATGGTCTGCAAATAGTGAAGAAATAAAGACAGCTAACAGTCAGTAGCATTCATTATAAAGATGCAGTGCATTGAACTTTTGATGTGGATGGAAAAAGTTCTTATAAAGTTTGATTGACAGCGGTGGTGCTATTATTCACCAATATTTGATATAATTGTTTTTGGATGTCTTCCAAACGGCCCCAGAACTTTTAGTACTGACAGACACCAAGATGCTTTTAAAGTTTGTTTTAGGGGGGGCATGAAAACATTTCTGTCCTCAAGGGGGGGGTATGACAGAAAATAATTGAGAACCACACGTATTGTTTGGTTTTGTGACCACTTCACCGGGACATTAATTCTAACTCCAGAATACAAGCCTAATATCTACCTTTTAACTAAACAGGGACCAGACAAATGTCCCAAAACGGAATGTGTCCCAGAGTCCACAGTCATTTATAAATGTCCCCACCAGTAGCTTTCCACAGAACATAAGTCTACTCTCTGTAGTGTCTCAGATTCGGGAACTTGAGTTAAACAACATATTTTTTTCCCCGATACTTGAGGTTTTCAGAGCTAAATTAGTCGACGTAGGGAACGGTGCCGTCCTTTGATGTGTGTGTTAGACCTCACTGGTAGATAAGTGCTCTCAGGGTGGGTGTGTGTGTGGATTCATGTGTGAGAATATGTGTGTGATTGAGTCCAGACCTTCTCGGTTCTTCACAGGGGTTGCGGGTTCACGCTGTGTTGGGTCCTGATGTGGGCGGGGTCAGGACTCCCCGGGGGGTGCTGTAAAGTGATAGGGTGTGCTAGCTGGGGAGGCGGTTTGGGCTCTGATCACCACTGGGGGAGTGGGGTCACGGGTCAGCGACTCTGTGTCCCCCCTCCCTCCTCCTCCTCCTGCTTGTTAGTCCAACATGTCTCAGGTGGAGGTTGTGTTGCTGCTCTTCGGTGGTTCTCTGTGGAGTTCTTGTGGTTAAAGTGCGGACTTGACTTTTCTGTGTTGATCCAATGCTGATTGTTTTCATTAAATTATTTCAAAAAAAAAACTCCCAAACATTGAGTTAGACCCAGGTTAGGTAGTGAACTCTTTTTTTTTTCTTTTTTTTTTTTTTTCATTTGTAGCTTTTTTGGTTAAATTGTTATTAATGGTGTTTCTAATAATATGTGGAATATTTGTATTAAACAGAAGTATTTAAACATTATTACTAATTAATGTGGTAATTATCTTTGTTAGTATTATATTCCTGATATTAAATGCAACAGTATAACCATGTGGGGCTATCCTTTAGCTATTGTTTTAGCCCAAACGGTTCCATTTCTGTTGTCGATATTTCAACTGTATCAACTACATTAACAGCAGACATTAAATTTGCAGACCCTTTTGTTGCGTTTGAGACTTTTACTATTTTTAAAAAATGTTTCAGATTTTTTTTTTTTTTTTGTATTTTTTTTTGCAACAACAATTTACTTCCTGCATTTCAAATCGTCTTTTTTTTCATGAGGATTTCTATTAAAAGTGTCACCTTTTCCAGATAATGGATGCTTTTCAACACATGTTGGTAAATTTTTTTTTTTTAATTTATTTTGGATAAAATAACATTTCAAATGGTTCTAAAATCTGAGCTAATTGTGATAAATTAAATGATCATTTTCACTTTATCATCTACTTTCTAGAGCCAATTTCTAGGCCAAAGTTGTCATTTGTCCGACTGGTTAGTCATAGAAACTACGTGCATATGACAGGGTGCGGCACACAACGGAGTCACTGCTGACTGTTAGTTTTTCTCCAACGCACAGACTGAGTAGAAACCCGAGAACGTCGACTGAGATGGGGGTTAGATTCCACTTTGTGCAAGTATTTCATGGTGAATTGACTTTTTGAAGAGTTTTTTTTTTTTTTTTTTTTAAACCTCGCCATCCAATCTCTCAGCAGTTGAGATGAAGATGAACGACAGCAGGGTCAGAACAGGGTCAGAACTTCACCTGGACTCGGGCTCTGACCAAACACTGAGACTGAATAATGGTCTGTCCCTAACCTCTGACCTTAGCCCACAGTCCAAGGGTGTCAGATCCACATCAGCCCTGCAGGAGCGGCAGCAGTACAATGGTGCAGTACTGCTCATATTTGTGTGTCTTTGTGTGTGCTGTTAACTATAATATTTGCATTCATACTTGACTTATCTTTTGATGTCATATTGGGCTAACTTGAACTTGGACTTTTCTAGGCTCGTTTTTCTTTCTCTGAACATTTAAATGATCTCTTGATCACTTTAACTTACTTTTTTTAACATTTTGCCAGATTAACAAAGAACAAAGAAAGTCTAATTGACTTTCACTTAGCATTTTGGCCATCGTTTAGCTCTCCTGCCTAACCTTCAAGCTAGTCTGATTTGACAGATTCGTTTAAGATTTTCCTTCTACCGCTGTCGTTTGTCGTTCAGCTTCATCATTTATTATCGGTCTTTTATCGATTTTTTTTTTGCCAATATTTTACTGGATTTTTTTTTTTACCTACCTTCAGTTAATTCTCTGAACTGTGAGCTGTCTAAGGTCTAATACTTTTTCCTTACGTTTAAGCGTCTGCCGACCTCCGAGCCTGGCCTGGTCCTCGGATTAGTTCCAAATGGATGATAGATGGAACGGAAACCTCTACAAACCACATCGTGACACTGTGATTGTTTGTAGAGGGCGATGATGACGCACTTTAATTTTATTTTTATTTCACTGGTTTCTTCATGTCCAGCCGCACAAATTGAACTCGATCTCCTGCAATTAACAGTGTGGTCGGTCGTTATTGAAAAGATCGGATCGGATTTCGGGGATATAAAAATCCTGAGTCTGACTATCTAACAGTTTTACGTTGTGGTAAACTGCTGCCCTGGCATCATGGACGAGCGTGTCTGACACAGACAGAGGTTTGTAAGTCAGTGTGTCGGTCACCTGGGGTTCACGTTGACGGAGTGACGCGACGCCGCTGCTGTGTGTGTTTGTGCGCGATTGTGTTGATTGACAGTGACCCCATTCTGCTGCTGCTGCTTTGACCTACTTTACTGCGAGTACGTTTAAACAACGCCGTCTTAAAAAAGCAGACAGAGGAACGGTCGTAAATGAAATGAGATGCTTGTGGCCGTAAAAGGGATTCTTAATGGACAAAAGTGAGATTTTTATTTTTCTGTTTGATTGGTGTGACATCACTGTGATGTCACCTTTGTGGCATCTGTCAGAGACAATGGGCCAAAAATGTGCTGCTGAACAACATGGAAGTGATTAGGGGTTTGACAAGCCGGACTTAAAACCGAACTAGACTTACACTGTGGACCAAATCCAACTTATCTGAGCCGGTGTTCTTGTGGCATCTCATCAACTCTTCAAACTCCTCAGACTCTTGTCTGATATGTTCTGTGAGATCCTGACAGAGAGTTCCTCAAGTGACTATCGGTTGATTTCTCCGCTAGACATTTGACAGCTAATTATTTTGACAATTACTTTAATTTATGATTAATTTGCAATTGCAGTGCCTTGATTTTATTGAGCTTTAATACACAGCCATAACCGTAAATACAATGGTACTAATAATTTATTTTGGTTTTTGGCCATTGGTTTCCTCAATTTCAGTTTTTCACAGTTTCAGCCAAAATAATTTATTTCGGTGCGTCGCCAGTTTTAACTCTTCATCCCCTGTCTTCATCTGTCTCCCTTTTTTTTTCTCTCTCCAGGATTGGGAACTTAATGATATAAGCTGTTCCCATTCCTCCTCCTCCTCCTCCTCCGTCTCCTCCTTCAGTTACCCAGGCAGCTGTAGTCTTTATGTAACGGACACAGATGACAACAGTCTTGAGTCTTCAGACACAATACAACTTTCTGTCGAAGAAAGAGCTGGTAAACAGCGAGTGACGTCTGCAGCGGCACCACCTAGTGACTGTCACAGTCAGAACCACCAGGACAGATCAGTCTGTCTGTCTTCACACTCCTTAACCCTCACAACTTGTCCTTGTCTTCCTCCTCCTCCTCCCCTTCTGTATTCTTCCTCTTCTTCTCCTCCTCTTGACCCCACCCCCTCCAGGCCTCGTTTCCTTTTTTTCCCAAACCATTGGAGGTGAATTCCCACCAGTAGTCAAATGTGTTTTCAATCTGAGGCCAATTATTCACCTCCTCTGGTTTTGGTTCCCAGCAGAAAAAACAGAAACTATTTATTCTTTGAATCAAACTCTTTGTTTTTTTTCATGGACATAGAATTTTCACATTTTTAAACTAAAACTTTTTAAAATAAACTGAAACTGTCCAAACGCTGTGGACTAAATGATTTTTTTTTTCCTTTATCACAAAATACATTTTGTTAAACAAAGATTGTAAATAGTAGATGATTCAAATAAATGACTAAAACTGTATGTTGGCAAGCTAGACAGCAGTCAGATGGACTTCGTCCAAGCTTTTTTTTTAGATTCTCTTCGAGTTTAAAAAAAAAATCTCACCTGAACTTTTTATTTAATATCCCCCAAAAAAAGGACTAGAAAAAGAGTAAAACTTTCCCTCCATTCATCATGGCTCCACTGGCCTCATCTGCAGGAGTGTGTGTGTGTGTGTGTGTGTGGACAGATGTATGTGTGTGTATATAATTAGTCCAACTATAGTAATAATGGTCTTCAACCTGCCTGAGGCGAATATCCATGAATGATGGTACATTATGTGGGTGAGGGGGGGTTTGGGGTGACATGCCAAGGCACCTCACCTTCCTTAAAGCCTGAGGGCAGTGAGATGGACAGACGACCCATTTGGTGACATCATACACCCAGGTCCGGGTCCCTTAACGACTCCCCCTAGAGCCTGTAATTAGGTACTGCAGTGTCTAACTTAGTGTGTGTGCGCGTGTTTTTACTGTAGTCTAATTTTCTCTCCTCGATTCTCACCTACCGTCTTCTTGTACTGACCAACTTTTTCTCTTCTTTTCCCACCCGTTAGTCTTTTTTTCATTCTTCCTTACCACTTGCTCTCTCTTTTTTTTTTGTCGTCTCTTTTCTTCCTCTCTCCTGTGTACTTCTTTGTCCCCTTGATGTCTTCTCTTTGCAAATGGATGGATGGGTGGATGGATGAATGAATGGATAGATAGACAGACGGACAGATAACTCAATTTTCTCTCTCCTTGGTCATTTTTCCTTTCATTTACAGAGAAACAATTTCCTGTCTTCCATCTCTTTCTTTTTTTTCACTTCTCCTCGGAGCTGCCGTTAAAACACGCACGTGTTTTCTCACTTCCTCCTTTTCTCCTACATCCACCTGAAGACCCACTGGGTTTAATTATATTTTGGCACATAGATATTTAAATTCTGACAGCGTCAACGATGGTTAAATAATTATTACTTGTTAAAAGTGAGTAATTGTGCTGTCAACGGAGGAGAGAAAATGGTGACGTTTTGTCTTTAAAATGTGAAATAAAGATACTTAGAGGATGTAAAATTGTCCACTTTTCGCGCAACACAGCGCTTTCATTTGGAGGGGTCAATTTTGGAGCATTCACTTTTAAAAGAGGAAACTTTTATGACTGGGAAAATAATTGAACCGTTTCTTCTCCTTTCAACTAAAAACAGCTGCTAATTCATTAATAAAATAGACTGCAATTGAAGGTAATTAGGGATTATTAATGGATTTCTTCCACAGTAAAAAAACACTGAACCCAGATCAGTCTGCATGCATTAGCTTACAGCAAGTACGCAAATGTTCTCTGAGACTACTACCACTTTCTAAGAAGTAGTTATGAGTAGTAAGGTGTGCACAATATAAAATAAATTAAAATCCATCCATCCA
This sequence comes from Cynoglossus semilaevis, assembly GCF_000523025.1. Lineage (NCBI taxonomy): Eukaryota > Metazoa > Chordata > Actinopteri > Pleuronectiformes > Cynoglossidae > Cynoglossus > Cynoglossus semilaevis. The sequence goes on from NC_024320.1 coordinate 1,872,471, forward strand.
TTTTCATCCGCTTATCCGTTACCGGGTTGCGGGGGCAGCAGTCGCCACCCAAATCACACTTCCACTGGAAGTTACCAACCGCCCTAACCGGGATTCGAACTTGCCCAGGAGGTGAACCCTGGGGTTCCACACCAATGACAGAGACATTGCCTCTGGACCAAAGCGCCACAAAATAAATTAAAATTCAAAATAAAATGTTAAATTGACCCCACTTATGTGTACAATAAATGATAATGTACAGGCCTACTGGCTTACTGAAAGATTGTAAAATTGTTCTATATATGTTCTCTCATAAAAACACAAAGTGCATTTAAGTCAATTGCTGGATCATTTCTCGTGTGCACAGCTTTATTCCAGCATCTAAGTAATGATCTTTATAACGTGGATCAAGTACAGTTGTGACGAAGTGCAGAGGATCCAAATCCATTTTTCAGACGGAAATTTCGGTGGCCGAATATTTGGCGCATACCTCATAAAGAATATTAAGGAGTAGTAAAAAGAAGTAAGTGGTGGTAGGGAGTATTTCATCATGCAGTATTTCAAGGTCTGCAGTGATGGACACATAACCAGGACGTAGATGCCCTGTGATTCTGCTCTTTTTTTCTAAAATCCAAAATGGTGGTCGATCGTCTACAGAATTAAATTCTTGGGGAAATTCCACTGTGGTGCTATTGCTAACAATGACAGGTCCAACCACAGAGGCTTGAATCACGGCTGAAGTCATGTGGGATAAATGATTCTCACGGTCAGGTCTGCAGCAGAACACAGTCTGATCACATTAAAAAAAATATATATATATATA